>NW_026683396.1:0-62877 GCF_030247195.1 Topomyia yanbarensis | reverse complement strand
ATGAAAAACGCTATTGAAGAGCTGACAGCAAACATCTACCGGGTTATTCTGGCCGTACTGCGTGCGATGAGTAGAGCGCGGAAAGAAGTCCATTCTCCGCAGAGACCTACCAGGTACGTTGAAGTCCAGCTTAGCGAGAAGCAGAGGGCAGTCAATGTTGTCAGGGAGAAGATCGAACACAAAAAGTCGCTGCAGAAAAACTCTCCTGTTTCGTAGCGTAGGCAGGTTGATAAGAGAACAACGATGCTCATACGGTGGTAGTTCAAATCGATTTCGCCAGGGAAGCCGTCGAAGGGCATACCGGACGAAGCTCTTTTGCACCCGTTCTATGTGATTAATGTGTACGGTGTGATACGGGACCCAAACGATAACTCCATACTCTAGAATGCTGCATACCAGACTGATGTATAGTGCCTTCAGGCAGTAGACGTCATTGAAATCTTGGGTGTTTCGTTTGATGAGTCCTAGTACTGCATAGGCTTTAGCAGTTACTGCATTGAAGTGTTCGATGAAACGTAGCTTACGGTCAAGTACAACACCAAGGTCCTTGATTGATGAAACTCGTTTTACTGGGGCAGCGCTCACTGCATACTCAAACGTAATTGGCGAGAGTATTCGTGTGAATGTGATTATGTTGCATTTCTGAATGTTTATAGTCATTCCGTTTCTATCACACCAACTCATGATCCTATCTATGTCCATCTGAAGTGCACAACAATCTACCAGAGTTGTTATGATGCGATAAATTTTCAGATCATCTGCGTACATCACCTTACACGATGTCATTCGCTGCAAATGTCATTCACAAAGAGCACGAAGAGAAGAGGTCCAAGGTGACTCCCTTGAGGTACACCCGATGTGATGTCGAATGGGTCTGAAAGTACAGTTCCAAGTCGCACAGATGCACTGCGGTTTGTGAGGTATGAGAAGATCCAATTGGTCAGCCAGTCTGGAAATCCGATTCGCCTCAACTTTTCAACAGCTAGCTGATGAGGAAGGCGATCGAAGGCTTTGGAGAAATCTACATACACTGCATCAATTTGTTGTCGTTTCTCTAATTTATCAATCAGCTTTGACACATAGCTCATTAAGTTCGTCGTTGTTGAGCGCTTCCTAACAAACCCATGCTGATCTGTAGTGATGATGTGTTTTACTGCAGGGTAGAGAATATCTAACAGCATACTTTCAAAAACTTTTGGGAGGCAGCTCAGGATTGAAATTCCCCTGTAATTTATGACGCCATGGACGTTACCGGCTTTATGAATTGGTGTTATTAAAGCCTCCTTCCACTTGGCGGGAAAAATACTTTCACCGAGAGAGCGATTGAAAAGCATGGATATCGATACAGCTAACGATGAAGAGCATTCCTTGACGAAACATGATTGTATTCCGTCCGATACTGGTCCCTTTGAACCGTCAACACCACGTAGATTGGTGTATACTTCGCGTTCGGTGAAAGATGTTACAGGCAAATTCAAGGAGAACGTCGGTAGACTATTCAGGTACGATGCAGAAAAAGGTGGTGGGTTATTATTTATCACACTTTGAAAGAAAGACGAGAATAGATTTGCTGACTCCGCAGGTGTCGTTGAAGTCCTGTCACGGTAGTTCACGTTTTCAGGAAAACCACCGGTGGATGTTTTGTTCCGCAAATAAGCCCAAAATTGCTTCGGCTCGTCCTTCATGTTACTCTCAAGTCGTGAAACGTATGATCGAAAGCAAGATGCATTCAATGATTGAAATTGTCGCTCTAAATCTCGCACAAACGATTTATCATCTTCACCTCTTTTCCGGAAAAATCGTTTACGAGCCTTCCTTAACCGATTTCGCAGATTGCGCAGCTCATCGTTCCACCAGGGGCGATTATTTGTGCAACGGCGCTTTCGTCTTCTCAGAGGCACGTGTTGTTGAAAAATTAAGTCCAATTCGCGATAAAACCTGTCCACAGCCTCGTCGAGAGTACCCAGTGATAATATTTCAATCCAATTGATGTTTGAGATTCTCGCATTTAGCTCGTCATAATCGCATTGATTAAAATCATACCACACATCTACCTCGCCAATCACTGGTGAACCGTAAAGAGTCTCAATGGTCAAAACAAACGGATGATGATGACTATCCAATTTCATTAGCGGTACGGGTGGTTCTAGGATTTCAAAATCACTGGCACTACTTACAAAGGCTAAATCAAGTAATCTTCCATTGTCATTCGTCAGGTAGTTTACTTGTTGTAAACCAGAAGCGATCATAGTTTCGACTAACAATAGCTCGTGCTCAGAGGATGCATAATTAGGGATAAAGCATCCGATTCCGTCATCAAAGCTCCAGCGTAGCAACGGTAAATTATAATCACCGAGAACAACAACCCTAGTGCGATCATCAATGTGATTGAGCAGCTTATCCAAGGCGGCGTGCTGCTTATATAAAGCGAGCTCGGAATTTGGTGGTAGGTAAATCACACAAATAACGATAGATACGGTCCCACATGTCACTCGAACGGCAATCTGCTCTAGAGACTCAGCCCCATCGATAGCTACAATATTGCTTCGATTGTTTTTCTTTATGCCTATTAAAACACCACCACCACGGCTTGTGGAAAAATTTTGATCACAACGATATATTGCATACTCATCGGTCAGCTCAGTATTAAGTACATTGTCGTTGAGCCATGTTTCGGTAAACACCACAACGTCATAATCAGTAATCGAAAGGGCTCCGAAGAGTTGCCGGGTCTTTGAGCGGAGACCTCTCGTGTTTTGAAAAAAGATTGTGAATGGACGTTTTGTTTCGTTATCGGTAGTCGGGTCGGATTCAGAGCTCTGTGATTTTAATTGCGAGTGTACCGTCTGATTAGTGTTAGCGATTGGCGAGATACATGCAGTGAGCGGGGTAGTGCTGATTGTTGTTATTTCATATCTGCTGTTGTGATTGAAACCAAAAAGTAGATCGCGTGTGAAAATCAAACTCACGGAAGATTATTCCCTTCTGCCAGGAGGATTTTAACAGGGAGACCGTTTTCAGCTGTAATCCAACTCCGACTTTGAACGACACGAAGGAAAGTTCTTCAAGATTTTTGCCCTTGGGAACTAACTTACGGACGTCAACAGTCTCGCTGGTGTTGAGGTTTTACTGCACTAAATTTCGTATGTCTTCCTCTGTAGCCTTCGGGTCAAAACCAGACAAGTAAAGCCAAAACAATTCTTCGCCGTCCAAGCGGGGACGTTTTCGGGAGCTGCTGGAGCTACCCTTACGGCCGATTTTTTCGTTTAGCACGGCTGGAATGTGCTGCAAAATTTTATTTATTTTTGCGCTATTCTGCTCCATCTCATTCCTAAGCTCCAACAGTGCCTTATTGTGTTCAACACTAATGGCATCCATGGCATTGTTGGTTGATGAGATGGTTTGCCGGAAAGTAGCATTTTGCATCATTTTCGAACAGGCATTGCACATCCAGAATAGGTTGGAAGATTTTGCGATTGAATCACGTATGACATATGATTGTTTTACACACTTTAGATGGAATGAAGATCTACAAAATCCGCTGCACACGATTTCATCTGCTTTATCCAATTCGCAAGTGCAAGCAAAACAAACCGAAGAGGCATCCATTGTTTAAACTTACTCAGGAAAAAGCAGAAATATATTTTCGTTGAATTCGTTTAATTTGTGGCTCGGGATAAGTGTACTCCAGATGTGACGGACGTAGTACAGGTTGAGGCGTAGGATTAAAACGTCGAACTTAGTGAAACCGGTTTAAAACACATAAAAACACCTATTAGAACACGGGTAAGTTACACAATCAACAATATTATTTACCTTGAACGTCGAGAATATATGTTTCTGCTGTATGCTACAAATCATACATTTTTTGCAGTTTTTCTAATTTTCAATAATTCTGTACCGGTTGAGACTGGACTCCTGATTAGATGTAATGTATATATAATTTCTTTAAGAATGAAAGGTGGTTTTTACTACGTTAATGCGAAAATCATCCATTTCATTCTCATATGTCAAAAACGTTTTGAATCTACCTAAGAGTGTGATGAGACATTTCTTATAACTCTTATCACTCTCTTCTCATTTTATATCGATTGAGAATATTTAGAACTTCATGTTTCGCGATGTTTTTGATAACACATGCAGAGAACTAAAAGCTGAAATTGTAGCTCTTGATATCACGCTACCTGTGGAGTGCATGCGTGCATAGTTCAAATTTTACTTCAATATCGACTTTTTCTAAAAGTGACTTGCCAGTAGTATCTTTGATTTGAATTATTATCGCTCATCCTAATGCCAAAGAACAAATAAAAAACTCTCGAATGCCGTTAAACAAAATCATCATCACCGGAAGTTTCGTTTCCACGAAACTTTTCGATAACCTTCCGTCACTTGTTATTGTGTTATTGCACTGGGTGCACGCTGCTCTGAAAATCTAACGAAATCGTCTTAGGGCACCGTTTACTAAAGCTATTAATAATTCTCAAATACTTTTTAAGTTTTTCAACCTTATTAGGGAAAGTTGTTTAACCCTAGAACGGTTTTGTGGAGTACATTTGTACCCCAGAGCTATTTGCAATCCCTGTTATTCCGTTACGGTTTATTTTAACTGCAAGCAATCCTTTTCATAAATCAATTTGATCATTAAACTTCCATAAAAGCAGGTGCAAACTATTTGTTTTACTTGACCAACTTAACAGAGCCTGCTTAAAGTTTATCTGGGGTACAAATGTACCCCACAAAACCGTTTACGTTAGTGTTTTGCCATGTGTATATGATTCGGAAAATTTATTATATCTTGTTTTAAAAGAAAAATAACAATAATAGTAAACGTTAAACTTATGTGAAATTGTATAAACTTCAATATTGCTGAACAATAGAATCTGTTTTTTTTTATTTTTTATTCATTTCGTTTATTTGATAGGCACAAATGCGTTAGCTTGGCGGTGCCAAATTCTTTTGTTTTTACATTTTGGATATTTTAAAACTAGGAGGTTACAATGTTGAAATATTTTTTTTAAAAGAGAAAAATTTTACAGCTATCTTAAGACTAAAAATAAGATTCTATATACAAAAGATTCTTTTTATGAGAAATTTTAAAACAAGGAATTCAATAGTAATAGTTTTTTAGGAAATATTTACAGTTATCTTAAAACTAACAATATAGTTTGGTATACAAAAGGGGGAACAAATATTTATGAAAAATTTCACAGGTGTTTTAAAACTAGGGATACAATTCTATTAACAAGATGGGGGACAATAATTTTAACAAAGAGGTAAAATTACAACTATCTTAAAACTAGGAATACGGAATATAAATTTAAAATTTTTTACCGGAGACTTATGCTTGGTCAAGATATTCAGAGGGGGGCTTATTTCCAAAATCGGCGTAGAAGCAGTTGTATCAAGAACGGGGGATGGTGACCGGGAGAGAATTAGCGCCTCAGTCTAGTAGGTCGGATTGGCGGATGGTATTCTTCGGACCCGCGGGGAATCCTTCAAAAGTCATCGGACCTCCAGTCGCTCTCGCTTCAGTTTCCGTAGTGGTAAGGGCGACGGCGGTTACATAGTGGCAGTCTGGAGCTGATCGGTTCCACAAGGCAGGAGGAAACTTCTAAAAACGAGAAATAAAAAGAGGGGAGCTAAATTGGGATATTTATCGTTTTTATGAAAGTATAAATAAGGGACATATAGGGAAAATCACGATTTGCCAGCATATCTCGGACTGGAGCATTGGGTGGTCTACCGCGGGCCCGAAGGGAATCCTTTAACTGAGACCTGGCGTCCAAATACCCGGTGCATACCCAGACAACGTGCTCGATGTCGTGATAGCCCTCGTCACAAGCGCACAGACTACTCTCCGCAATCCCAATACGCCGCAAATGCGCATCTAAGATGTAGTGGTCGTAGTGGTAAGTCGGGACATTACACGAATAAAATCCCGACCCACATCCATCCGCCTGAACCAAGGCTTCGTTGATACCTTTGGGATAATGGAATGTAGCCATCGTCCAAGTTCACCATTGCTCCACAAGGTTTGCCAACTGTTGAGTGTTCTCTGACGACAAATGCTAAAAAATTCGTTGAAGCAGATTGGTCTTTCGTATATGTCACCATCTAATGCGCCCACCTTTGCTAATAAGTTGGCCTTTTCATTGCCCGGGATAGAGCAATGAGAGTGGACCCAAACAAAGGTAATTTGATAAGATTTTTCAGATAACGTACACAAGGACTCCCGTATCTTCCCCAGGAAATATGAAAATTGCTTTTTGGGCTTCATCGAACGAAGAGCCTCGGTAGAGCTGAGGCTGTCCGTAATGATGAAGTAGTGATCTGTGGGCAGAGTGTCGATGATCCCAAGGGTGTACTGAATTGCAGCTAACTCTGCGACGTAAACTGAAGCGGGATCATTGAGCTTGAATGAAGCGGTGATAGAATTGTTGAAGATACCGAAGCCAGTGGACCCATCGAGATTTGATCCGTCAGTGTAAAACATTTTGTCACATTCGACTTCTCGGAATTTATTATAAAATATATTGGGGATCACTTGCGGGCGTATATGGTCCGGGATTCCACGAATCTTTTCCTTCATGGATGTGTCGAAGAATACAGTAGAATCAGAAGTATCTAGGAAACGAACACGGTTGGGAGTATATGAAGAAGGATTAATGCTCTGTGCATGTAGTCGAAGTACAAGGACATAAATCGGGTTTGAGAATTAAGCTCGACGAGCCTCTCGAAGTTTTCAATCACCAACGGGTTCAGAATGTCGCATCGGATGAGCGATCTATATGAGAGTTCCCAACATCGATTTTTTAGCGGAAGAACGCCCGCCAGCACTTCGAGACTCATCGTATGGGTCGAGTGCATGCAACCCAAGGCAATGCGCAAGCAACGATACTGGATTCTCTCCAGTTTGATGAAGTGTATGTTCGCAGCGGAGCGGAAACAGAAACACCCGTACTCCATCACCGACAATATCGTTGTTTGGTATAACCTGATCAGGTCTCCTGGGTTGGCACCCCACCATGTTCCAGTTATTGTTCGGAGAAAATTGATCCTTTGTTGGCATTTCTTTTTCAGATACCTAATGTGACATCCCCAGGTACCTTTAGAGTCGAACCAGACCACGAGATATTTAAATGTGAAAACCTGATTGATCATTGCACCCATTAATAGAAGCTAAAGTTGCGCCGGCTCACGCTTCCTAGAAAAAACAACCAACTCAGTTTTCTCCGTGGAGAACTCGATACCCAGCTGAAGAGCCCAAGCAGACAAATTGTCCAAGGTATTTTGTAATGGTCCTTGAAAGTCGGCAGTTTTGGGTCCTGTAACAGAGACCACCCCGTCGTCTGCAAGTTGCCTTAGCGTGCATGAATTGGCAAGACAATCGTCAATGTCATTCACGTAAAAATTGTAGAGCAGGGGACTTAGACATGAGCCCTGGGGAAGACCCATGTATCTAAATCGCGATGTTGTTAAATCGCCATGCGAAAAGTGCATGTGCTTTTCAGACAACAGGTTTAGCAAAAAGTTATTTAAAATTGGTGAAAGACCATGCTGGTGCAGTTTCTCAAAAGCCCCCTTAATATCCAAGAAGACTGATGCCATCTGCTCTTTGTTAGCATAGGCCATTTGGATTTCTGTAGAAAGCAACGCAAGGCAATCGTTCGTCCCTTTGCCTTTGCGGAAGCCAAATTGTGTATCTGACAATAAGCCATTTGCTTCAACCCAATTGTCGAGGCGAAACAAGATCACTTTCTCGAACAACTTCCGAATACAGGACAGCATTGCAATCGGCCGATACGAGTTGTGGTCGGAGGCTGGTTTTCCTAGTTTTTGGATGGCGATGATCTTCACTTGCCTCCAGTCATGAGGGACAATGTTACCCTCGAGAAACTTGTTAAATAAATTCAACAAGCGCCTTTTTGCAGTGTCAGGCAGATTCTTCAGCAAGTTGAATTTGATTCTGTATAACACTGGGGCGTTATTGTTGCATGATAAGAGAGCAAGTGAAAACTCCACCATCGAAAACGGTGTTTCGTTCACAGTATCGTGAGGGGACGCGGCGCGGCACGTTTTCTGTACCGGGACAGAATCCGGACAGATCTTCTTGGCGAAAGCGAATATCGAACGGTTTGAATATTCCACGTTCTCGTTGGTACTGTTTCGGTTACGCATACGTCGAGCCATACCCCAAAGAGTGCTCATCGCTGTTTCTCTCGTTAACCCGTCGACGAACCGGCGCCAATAACTGCGTTTTTTGGCTTTCATTAGACTCTTCATTCGCCTTTCTTACGACGCGTACTGTTGATAGCTAGCGGGTAACCCGTCTTCCCGGAAGGCCTTATATGCAGTGGACTTTTCCGCGTACAGCTCTGAGCATTCTTTATCCCACCCCGGGGTGGGAGACCGTCCATGGGTATTCGCGCTGGGTACTGGTTTAGCCTGAGCTTGATTCGCACTGTCGAGGATCAAGCCAGCCAAAAACCTGTACTCTTCCTCCGGAGGAAGTTCTTGAGTGGATTCGATTTTAACGGATATCGCGGTCGCGTAACTCTTCCAATCAATGTTCTGTGTGAGGTCATACGAGACATTGATTGTTTCCGATGGCTTTGAACCGTTAGCAATTGAAATTGCGATAGGCAAATGATCGCTACCGTGGGGATCAGGGATCACCTTCCACATGCAATCTAACTGTAGCGATGTCGAGCAAAGCGATAAATCCAACGCGCTTGCCCGTGCTGGTGGTGCAGGAATCCGCGTCATTTCTCCCGTTTTTAAGATGGTCATGTTGAAATTGTCGCAAAGATCTTGGATTAATGTTGATCTATTATCATCGTGAAGACAACCCCATACCGTACCGTGCGAGTTAAAGTCTCCTAGAACTAGCCGCGATGCCGGTAAGGATTCCGTGGTATTACAAAGCGTTCGGTGCCCTACCGAGGCTCTAGGAGGAATGTAGATGGAAGCAATGCAAAGGTCTTTACCTTTGATTAGAACTTGACAAGCGACAATTTCAATGCCTGGTGTCGAAGGGAGGTTAATTCGGTTGAAAGAATAGCACTTTTTGATCCCCAAAAGTACTCCTCCATAAGGGTTTTCTCGATCCAGACGGATTATATTAAAGTCGTGGAAGTTGAGATTTATATCGGAAGTTAACCAAGTTTCACATAATGCGAAAGCATCACATTTTAAACTGTTTAGTAAAAATTTGAAGGAATCGATTTTCGGGAGGATATTTCTGCAATTCCACTGCAGGACAGTGATCGAATCAGTGACCTCATTTGATGACTTAGCCATCGAAGGATACGATCGCTGCAAGGAGAGGCCATTTAGCAGTCAACTGTTTTAAAAATGTTTGCACTATAGGTAGAAAATGTATCAGAATGCTTTTAAGAGGATCAGTAACATTGAAAGCTGTGAAAATTAAGTCCACTATGTCAGAAAATTTCATTAGTCCGCTACTGGACTGAGTATTTGTTTGAAAAAAGGGAACACTTGCGGTTTTTGGTGTCCCTGGAAGTGGTGGATACTCCTTGTTAGAATTAAAAGTTCCAAGTCCTGGAACAAATTGCTTCGGCTTTAGTGCATTACTTCCGTTGGATTTATTGATTGTAGTTGGCGCACTCTGAGTGGACGACACCTTGGCACCCTTACGAGGCAATCTAGGGAAAGCTAGATTTTTCCTCTTTCTGGACTCCCTTGGGTTAACTAAAGATGTTCCCTCTTGTGGGTCGTCAGATTCTTGCTCAACGCCAGCCAAAAGAGCGAATAAATTTTCGGAAGGGACAGATGGCGAAGCATTCTTAAGAATTTCTGCATAAGAGCGCTTAATTTTATATCCGCGCTGTTTTTACGCGGGGCATGATTTAAGATCATGCGGAGGGACCCCGCAGTAAATACACTTTTAAGTTTCTCCACCGCAAGCGTCATCCTCATGTTCTCCCTCGCATTTGCTGCACCTTTTCTTATTGCCACAATAGGTGGCTGTGTGGCCGAGCTGCTTGCAATTGCTGCAGTTCATTACCCGCGGTACAAACAGGCGAACCGGTAGACGAACCTTATCCAGGAGGACATAGTTGGGGAGGGAAGACCTGGAGAAAGTCACCCGAATCGAGTCTGACAATGAATATATTGTCTTAATATTCTCAGTTTTTGCTGAATACAATTTCTTGCATTCCAGAATCTTCACATGTTCAAGTGAGGGGTCCTTAAAGCAACCAACTCCATACTTCAACACGTCTTCGCACTTCAGACCCGGTTCGGCGACGACCCCGTCGATCTCCACTGCCAAACAATGTATATACGCCTTAAATTGCTTTGTAAAGCGCTCGCTGCGAGCAATCTGGTTTGCCTGGTCGAAGTCATTCACTAATATGTGTATCTTATTACCTCTAACACGTGTTATCTGAGCTACAGCCGGGTAGTTAGCAGTCAGCTCCCGTGAGATCTCTAAAATATTAAGCGATTTCGTGAAGGGCCGGAAATAGACCACCCAGGGTCCATTTGAACTGGCTGGGTATGTTTTAATACGAGGAGGACTGGGGGAATCAGGGGAGGGAGTAATTTCGGGTTTATCCGGTAAATCCATGGGAATATCATTCCCATCCAATGTTACTTCGCCCTCGGTCATTTAGGCACGAGGATAGCACGTGGTGTAAACGAGAGATGAAACTTATATTCAGGGGAAAGGGATCTAAGAAGTAGCGACAGATCGGGGGAAAGGGAAATGAGAAAAAAAGATACATAGCTTATATAGCGGCTTGTCCGGTTATTGAACTTTTTTTTTTTTTTTTTTAATCAGTGTATATTAAAATTCATTAAAACTATTTACAGATTATATTCTAAGTTAAACTTCAGTTCATCTATATCTACATCATTATTGCATCTATTTATGAAGTTCACGTAATTTATTAGTAGTTTGAGGATATTGCTTTTTGCTGTTCTGGACACTCCATTTAGTGTTGGTCTAACTAGATCGGTGAACGTGAAGCTTCTCCAGCCGCCCATCGATGCAGTCGTCATACGCCGTAACATTGTCCAAGCCGCTGCTACTCGTTGACACTCGCTAAATTTATGTTGTATGGTTTCCTGTACAGCGTTGCAGTGTACGCACTGCTCTCCATCTGACCGTCGAATGATGTACATCAGTCGCCGGTGTTCTGTTTTACCGTTTACGAGCAGGAATAAGTCGGTTCTTTGTTGCGACGATAGTCTTCGCGTTTGATGAATGTTTAGCCATATTCGGTTCCAGTCAACGTGCACATTTTCCCGCTCGATTCGTGGTAACTCCGTACTATTTACGTAGAATCTGTGGATAACATCAGCAGTAGGGTTTTGTTGGATTTGCGGGGGCAAGAGTGGGAAATGCTGGCGGATTAGTTTCACATCCGGGCAGTCTGCTGGTACGTTTATAGGATTTGCATTGTCTTGAAAAATGAGTGATTTGTAGAACGGTATGGAGTTGATCTCCTGGATGTGACGGTTTATCAGCAACGCTTTACATTTCAACCCCGGGAGTTGAAGATTGAGTCCCCCCGCTGTTCGATCTCGCGCCAATTGCAGCATTGGAACACGCGCTGCCAGCCCGCGCCACAGGAATGTTCCCATCGACGCAGTCAATTTCGCTGTATGTACACTCGACGGGGGAAGAATGGAGGATATGTACCAAATTCTGGAGGTGACGAAAGTGTTTAATAAAATCACCTTTTGCAGAAGTGTCAACGTACGAAGCGAATGTAGCCATAAGAGTCGTGCAAATTTTTCCACCAGGGACTCCCAATTTAGTCTTATCATAAGCCGCACTGAGTTAGCGAATATCACACCTAAAATCTTCACGGTGTTGTTTGTCTGCAACCATGGTACATTCAGCTGGTTCCCATCAATGAGGCCTACATCAATTGACGTCGTCTTTGCCAAATTTAATAGCGCTCCCGATACACGAGAGAAACGAGAGAATATTTCGTGTATCTGCTCTATTTTCCGTACGCATGTAACGATTACACTGATATCATCGGCATATGCTATGATTAAATCGTTTCCGCACACATTTTCAATCTGCTTCAGTAAAGGTACCAAGTATAGTGCGAAAGTGAGCGACGATAAAGGATTGCCTTGAGCAATCGATCGTTGTATAGGGAAAGAGGGTGATAGATGACCGTTGACGATCAGTCGACACGATGTCATTGTAGCAAATCTGGAGAGTAGTGCCACTAACCATTGCATTCAAGTCGTCGTTACAGTTCGGTCGCGTTTCCATTTGCGCCGTTTAAAGTTTAACCGTGCGTGTTTTAATTTGTATTGTTTTCATTTATCATTGCTACGTAAGTAAAACATGCCGTGCGCGATTAATAATTGTACAGTGAGTGACGACAAACATGTGTGGTACTGCCATGGATCATGCGGGAAAAAATTCCACGCTGCATGCGTTGGTGCTCAGAGGAATCATGAGCAAAGAATACTAACATACATGCTGCCAATATGCTACGAGTGCCAGAAGCGTCTCGTGATGGAGTTAAATTTCGATAAACTGTACAGACAACAACAAGAAGCCATCAACCTCAACAAGCTAGTTATGGAGTCGAATCACAAACTCACATCCACATTTAGCAACTTCAATGTCCGAGATGGATTTGAATGTATCGAAATGCACTTAAACGAGTTGAAAGGCGAAATTAAAACAACTGCAGCTAATCATAATAACGCGGTTGCACACATAGCCAAAACCTCGGAGTTGTGGAATGAGCTGGCTGCTTCCAACAAAACTGGCAAAACTGATGTCGTTGCCACAAAAAATCACTTAACATCATTATTCGACATATCGATGAAAGCTACGAAAAACAACATCGCAGCCTATGTCAATGAACTGACCACCGATATGACACGCGAGTTGAAACAAATTTGTTCAGAAATTGAAAAGGTCAGCAGCGTGATAACTGACATGGCTAACAACTGTTCGGCTCAGAATATGAATTATGTAAACCCAATATTCACGGATGATATTATCGATGAGTTAAAGCAAATTTCTAGTGCAGTAAACTCACTGGAACAAAAGACTGCTGCTTCACCCGCAACAGATTCCTCCCCTAGTTTAGAGGCTGAGATGTCCGTCGAGGCAGCCAGTAACTCAGGCTGGCGTTTCCTTGGCAACTCTAAGGTATGGAAGGCTGATTGGTCCGAATACGACGCACGTAAATTGCGTCGTCTCAATCAACAAAAAGCGGAGGAGAAAGCAAGAATAAAGAAGAAACGGAATAAACAGAGGCCCGCTAATGCACTTGACACCACCCGAAACAGTAATAATAATACTAAGCGTCGCAAGAATCACGGTTACAAGCACCACACAATTTTCGACAAAAATAACGGATGTAATTACAACCACAGCAGATTTGCGTACCACGATAACAAACGCCGTGACATCGACAATCTTCCGTTGGATAGAGAGCTACTGGCTGAGGCAAAGAAACGTTTTTCGAGGCCACCTTCAACTTCGTTCAGACCTACCATTGCATTCCACAGAGGTGATGTTTTAAACCCGTGCCCTACCGACCAACCTAGCACCTCACATCGAACAGCTGCTGCCACACCTATGTACCCCTCCGGAATTGGCGCCTGTCAGTGTTTTTGCCGCTATCGACGCGCTCATTAGAGCAAGATAATAATGAATTGACAAATAATATTGCGATTCAAGATTTAGAAGAGGTAGAGCTAGGTCTAATTAATTCCCATTCAACTAACACTTCTCCTAGAGAATCTCAGTCAAGAACAGAAATCTTGGTCTATTGCCAAAACTTTAACCGCATGAAAAGTGCAGCTAAGATGAATGTGATTCAAAACAAAATATTAGGTTGTCATTATTCCGTAATTTTAGCAACTGAGACTAGTTGGGACGAAACAGTGAGAAGTGAAGAAGTTTTCGGGAGCAATTACAATGTATTTAGGGATGACCGTGATTGTCATGTATCTGGTAAGAAGTCAGGAGGGGGCGCTTTGATTGCGATTTCAGCAAAACTAAATGCAGAAGTTATCAAAACTATAAAATCAAAAGAATTCGAGCATGTGTGGGTGAAAGTACATGTTAAAGACGAAACTCACGTTTTCGCTTCGGTGTATTTTCCTCCAAATTTTGCTCGAAAAACGACTTACGAAAAGTTTTATCATGCTGCTGAATGCATTATTAATAGTCTTTCCCCGCACGTAAAAGTTCACATATATGGCGATTTCAATCAACGCGGTATTGATTTCATACCAGATGCTGATAATGAGAGCATCCTACTTCCTGTTGTAGGGGAAAATGAAACTTTGCAGTTCATTTGCGATAAATCTGCCAGTTTAGGACTTAATCAAATAAATCACATAAGAAATCAGCGACATTGCTATTTAGATTTATTAATGACGAATATAGACGAAGACTTCTGTGTAACGGAATCACTTACTCCCTTATGGAAGAATGAAGCTTATCATACAGCCATTGAGTTTTCTATATTCTTGCATGTTAACGACAGACCTGGTGATAGTGAATTTGAGGAGGTATTTGATTACGAGTCCGCTAACTATGAAAGCTTGAGGCAAAAAATTAATGCAATAAACTGGCAAATGATTTTAAGAAATGAAGAAAATGTTGAAGCTGCCGTAGACATATTCTACAAAATATTATTTGAAGTCATTCACGAAGATATACCATTGAAAAGAAGAAGGCGTCACTATAACTCAAAACATCCCATCTGGTTTAATAGAGAAATCAAAAATTTAAAAAATCGTAAGCAGAAAGCACACAAAATCTACAAAAAATACAACAGCGAAGATAACTTAACAAATTATTTAAATCTATGCGATCAATTGAACCTTGCCATTGATATCGCGTTTGAAGAGTACAATGCAAGAACAGAACGCAATATAAAAACTTGCCCAAAAAACTTCTTTAATTACGTAAAAACTAAAATAAAATCGGATTATTTCCCAACAGAAATGCATCTTGATGGAAAGGTAGGCGATAACTCAGAGGAAATCTGCAATCTTTTTGCAACATTCTTCCAGGAAGTTTACACTACATTTTCAGAGAAGGATCGAGAGCGTGAATACTTTTCATTCCTCCCAGAACTTTCAAGAGATATTAACATTAAACAGATAAAAGTACATACAATCATGGATGCCTTAAAAAACTTGGATAGCTCTAAAAGCCCTGGACCTGATGGCGTTCCACCGGTGTTTTTAAAAACTTTGTCAATAGAACTAACCGCTCCTTTATTTTGGCTTTTTAACATGTCTCTAGAATCAGGTTGTTTTCCTAAAACATGGAAAAGCTCTTTCCTAGTTCCAATTTTTAAAAATGGTAAAAAATCCGATGTGCGTAACTATCGTGGAATAGCTATCATCTCGTGCATTCCCAAGATCTTCGAGGCGATTGTTAATGAAAATTTATTCCACCAAATCAAGAACAGAATTACCCATGTGCAACATGGTTTTTTCAAAGGGCGTTCTACAAGTACAAATCTACTCGAATTCATTAACTACACATTAACAGCAATGGATAACGGAAACCACGTTGAAGCTCTTTATACAGATTTTAGCAAAGCATTTGATCGCATCGACATACCCATGCTACTTTTTAAATTAGAAAAAATGGGGTTTGAGCCAGGACTTCTTACATGGGTACAATCATATCTTACAAATCGTGAACAAGCTGTTAGATTTAAAGGGATAAAATCAATCCCAATTCAAGTTACATCAGGAGTCCCTCAAGGGTCTCATTTGGGCCCGCTATTCTTTATTTTATTTGTTAACGACATTTCCTTCATTCTAAAAAATGTAAAAGTTCTTATATATGCTGATGATATGAAACTATTTCTAGAAATAAGAAATGGTGAAGACTTTCAGACATTTCAAAACGAAGTAAATATATTTTATACATGGTGTAATAAAAGCCTGCTGAAATTGAATGTAAAAAAATGTAATTCCATAACATTGAGTAGAAAGAATAATATACAGAACAATAGAATCTTATTGGGAAATCAACAAGTAGAAAAGTGTGACAGAATAAGAGATCTAGGAGTTATTATAGATTCCAAAATAACATTCATAGATCATTATAACACAATAATTAACAAAGCAAACAGCACACTAGGTTTTATTAAACGCTTCAGCTATAATTTCCAAGATCCCTACACAATAAAGACATTATATGTAGCCTATGTGCGTTCAACACTAGAATATTGTAGTATAGTTTGGTCGCCTTTTTCAGCAACGCATGCAAACCGGATAGAATCAGTACAAAAGCAGTTTTTGATGTTCGCTCTTCGTAAACTAGGTTGGACTGGACTACATTTGCCATCTTATGAAGCACGGTGCATGCTAATTGACATTCAAACCTTGAAAGATCGTCGTGAATTTTCTATGGTATCATTTGTAAACGACATTGTATCACATCGTATTGATTCAATCGAACTTTTATCGAAACTAAATTTTTATGCTCCTTCTCGACAACTACGTAACCGCAGCATCTTTTGTACAATTCGCCATCGCACTAATTATGCCAAGTTTGGCCCTTTAAACCAAATGATGAATATTTACAACAAACATTGCGAAAGCATTGACTTCACTATGTCGAAAACAAAACTTAAGCAGCAGTTTAAAGTAAACCAAAATTTCAACTAGTGTTAAGTTAGTTTAATAATTATTGTAAGAAACCGGTCTACATCTGATTGACGACTTGAAATAAATAAATAAATAACCGGCGATTGATGCCGAGTGCGCACATGTTGTCGAATAGGTACTCACGGTTTACCCGATCGAACGCATGGTCCAGATCGAACGAGATCAGTTTTCCACTTTGCTTTCGTGCGATCAGCTGAGCAATCCTATCTTTTATAGACAGAGTGGCTTGAAAAATATTGCGATCGGAATTCGAGCATTTTTGTACATCTCCTAAAATCTGGTGGTTAGTTACGATTCTCTCAAGCCTTGCTTTGAGGATACGAGACAGCAACTTATAGTCGAAATTTATTAGCGAGATGGGTCTATATGAGCGAGCGGTATCCCCAGTGTTTTTCTTTTTCACTAATACCATAGTAGTTTCTACGAACTCTGTGGGGAAGTTCGACGAAAGGGCCTCGTTTAGTATAAGATTGATCTCACGGTGTATCACGTCGAAAGTTCGTAGATAGAACTCTCTCGGCAAACCGTCAGAGCCCGGCGATTTTCGAGGTGCGCTCGTTTTTATTGCCTCAAGAATCTCGGTTGTTGTGATTTCACTCATGCTAGCTTCGTTCGCTGCGTCGTTGTCTGGTATCACCCTGGTGCACATAAAATCGTCGTGTCTCACCCCTCCTGTATCAACAGCAGTGTACAAATCTTTGTAATATTGTAACATGTGTCTCTCGATATCTTCGGCCCGGTCTATAATTTCATCTCTTTCGTTCCGTACTATATCGATCGTTGTTCTTTTCCTTTTCCTTTCTGCGAGTTGAAACGTGGACATTGATTCACCGGCGATATGCGTCTCGTTGATACGTACAAACATGTGCGTGAACTCTCGTTGATGTGACAACATTTCCGCTTTCAGACGATTGATGGTTGTCAACATTGTTGGATCTCTATAGTATCCGTCGTACGCTATCCGTAATTGTGTATACAGCCGTTGATGCTCGCAGTGAAAATCGTCATATGCTAATTTTGATTTCCACCGGAAAAAGGATTTTATTTTAGGCTTAGCGTACGACGTCCACCAGCCTATCCACGATTGGAAATTTTGTCGTTGACGAGTCCAATACTGCCATCGAGTTTGGAATTCTTCGATATTCTCTGTGTTTAGGATGTGAGGACGTAAGGACCAGAAACCACGACCAGGCTCCCGACCGAGGTGGGGAAGACAGAGACGGATGGATACCGCTTTATGGTTTGTAAACGAGCATACATGTGTAGTCGTGCTTCGCAAGTGTTCACAGAGGCCCGAACTTACGTAGAAGCGGTCCAATCTCGACATCGAGTTGTGAGTGATGTAAGTATGTCCGGCTGTTTGTGGGCAAAGTTTTACCCACACGTCGTGGAGTCTCATTTGTTGTACGGACGTTCGTAGAGGTGGGCTAATGTTGTTTCCTGTCGCGTCGCATGTCCTCACCACGCTGTTGAAGTCTCCCGCCAAAACGATGTGCTCGGTCGGGTGCCGAAGGTAATAGGCCAGTGTGTTGTTGAAGAATCTTTCTCTTTCTGCTCGCAAGGCTGTACCGGAGGGAGCGTACACATTGCATAGCGTTGTATTGTGTATTCGTACGGCTGTTAAACGGCTGTCCAGACTTTTCTCGATGTGAGAAAATCGTATGTGATCTCGGAGGGCGATCGCAGTGCCTCTCCTTGTATGGTCGACATTACAGATCACGTTATATCCAGGCAAAGTAAGTTGGCCGTTTTCTACCTCCTGGAGAAATACGATGTCGAGCTCTAGAGTTCGGACGAGAGTACGGAGAGCATTAAGTTTGGTTGCGTTCGTGATTGTGTTTATATTGATGGTTGCGAGATTATAGCTTGTGAGCTCCATTATAAGGCGTCGTTCTCTTCACCATGTACATCGTCCCCTTCGTCGTTTCGTTGTTTTTTTCCTGGCGGGCGTCGAAGCGATCGTCGGCTACTTGTGGAGGATGTAGATTGATCAGTTTCATTACCATCGTTGGGTGCAGATTTGCGCGGTGTGTCCCCGATGTTGAACGATAGCGGTTGTAGATTTGGAACCTTAAACCTGCTGTCTGCCGGCGGATCGGTCTCTGGACGTCGTGTTGGTTTGCTCGTGTGTAGGAGAGTTTGCGAGACAGATGTCGTACTTTGCTTCAGTTGGTATCCTGATGTGCTCACTGTCACCTGCAGTGGTGTTGGTTTCGAGATCGGTGGTTTGTTTATGGGCTGCTTTTTCATCATCGACGGGGTTGTATTCGGTCTGGCCGGTTGTTTAGCAACGTTCGCGTACGACGCGTTGGCTTGATCAGCGCTATATTTTTGCACCAGAAGCTTCTTGTTTTGAATGCACGAGATGCCATTATGCACAAACTCGGTGCAATGTCGACAGGTTTGTTGCTGTCCATGATAGGACAGGGCCGTGGTTTCTCCGTCAATGGTGACAAATGACGGAATGTTTTTCTTAACCATCATTTTCGCTACTCGGGCTCCAGTGGGGATACCACCAAACGTATATCGTTCATCCCACATGATCTCGTGGAGAGAGTGTACATCACCATATGTGTTTAAGAATTCGATGATTTTCTCGTTCGTTACGTCCTCAGAGAGATCAAACAGCTTCACTTTCACTGCTCCGTCCTCCATCGTGATCCTCAGTTTGTAGATTTTGCCATCGATCTCCGTCTCGTGCTTATCGTCGTGCTCTTCGACGATTTGCTGTGCAAGCGATAGTTAATTGACCTTAATAAAGGCACACCCGAGGCTTCTGCTTGGCTGTATTCGCACTACTTGTTCTTTTTTCAACTCAAGAGTTGTGCTTACGAAATTGTGTAACTCCTCGTAAGATGGCTTCCGTGGAAGATGCGCATAATCGATGCGGAAAGTGTTTTCGCGACGTCTCATTTCCGCACTACACGCGACGATACACTTAAAACGAAATCTAGGGCCTCGATGCCCAGAACTTCTTTTATAGCGAAACCGAATATGTCAATAGTCCGTGCACGACTTCCGTAGCTCAGTAATAGCAAAACGTGTCTGCTCGACTCGGAAGTTGAGTGCTAACTGGACTATTCACTTCACCAACCTAGGCACCGGCGAACAAAGCCTGCCTCAAACAATGACTGGCCTTCACAAATGTATATATTTATATTGATTTACTCTATGCACAGCACAAGAAAACGATCTGCTTCGATCGAGAGCTCAGACGATTGTGAATCTGTTATTTGATATAATAAAACTATTATAACAAAGTAGTAGAAAAATTGCTTGGATCGTATTTTTTTGCTTTTGCGGATAAAAGAGGCAAAATACATTCGTATCATATTCACGTATTATATTTTTAATATAAACCAAGCAAAACTCGATTCGTCATCTTCTGTAGCCCAGGCTCTAGCACATTCTTACTTTTTATATAGCTCTTCTCCTTCCTTCAACTTATTGACCAGTTTTTGAATAATTGACTATGTCTTCAAAAGGCAATTTAACAATCTTCACAACGCCGTATAGATGTTTAAAATCGGTTAGAAACTACCGGAGCAATAGCAATATTAAGTATAAAAGGGAACTATCCCATTCTAATTATAAATCCAATGAAAACTAGACATAATCCGGAGCGATTTTAGTTTTGGGGTATGAATGTACCCCACAAAATCGTTTACGTATAGAAAAAGTCACGAAACCGTTGTAGTGTTGATAAGCTTTTGTAATATTGTGTAGGAAAAAAATGCTGAAAATTTCTATATTTACTCAATTCGCAACATATAAGCCCTAAAGTATACCAATTAATTTAGGAAGCCCTTTTAACATAAACTATCGCACGAATAGGAAAAGGTTCGCTAAAATGTTGGAAGAAGTCGATAAAATAACTCCTTGAAAACCACCAAATAATTGGTGTAGTTCGATGCAATTGAAAGAAAATATCCTCAGAAAACGGGATGTACTTATTAATGTAGGACACAGTGAATAATAAATAAAGACCCGTTTTTATCAGCTTCATGGTGTGTTTTAAGCTGACATTGACTAAATCGGGACATATTTCTTTCCATCTTTATAATGAACAGAAGCTGTTGAAATATTCTCTCTTCCCTTGATCTAGTCTGATAGCTATTTCTGAATTTATAACATAAATTTGTCTTAAAAGGGCCTTCTAGCGCAAATTTAAAAAAAATGGTTTTTTATTTCTGCATATTTTCATCTTTAAAATTTACTCAAGAAAGGGTTTACTCAATTTCAGCCTTGGTCGTCTGCTAGAGCCCGCCAACATATTAACATATGAGACTTACAAAATCGGGGGCTAATCAAATGGGGTCATCACTGTATTGCAATAAATAGGCAGTATACGAAGAAGTTTCTGGTGGACGAGTGTAGAATGACTTTGTTTCTACTTACTTAGGGTCAGCGGCGTAGCTAGAAATTCGGTTTGGTGGGGGTTTGGTGAAAATCGAACTTAATCTCCAAATGGCATAATTCCGAAACCGTCATATTTGAAGTTTTAAGATTGAAGAATTAATTTTTAAAGAAATAGTAACAGAGTTCGTTTCTTTAGCGAATTTATTGAGACTATCATTTAAAACAACTCTATTTGCAGGAATGAATACTACGTGTAGGAAGTATATCGAGTTTTAAAATGATATTTTTTTATTTTAAACAAGTTTTTATTGCGAGCATCACAAACTCAAGCTTTGGATAAAATGTAAAATATAATGTTTATAAATAGTGGAAGATCATAAACAGTAAAATAATAATAATTTATTTTAAAGGTGCAAATAGCCTAAAATATGTTGATACCCTGTGCACACGGAGCCTTTATGTCTTCAACAAAGTGGTTTGTAATAGCACTCCCCAAAATTTGGCTGAAGACATTAAGTCTCGAACTAGATTTGTTTGAAGAGTAAATTCTCCATAAATACTTCTTAAAGGATATAACGCCAAAGTTATTTTATCAGGTGATGTGCTGTTTAACGTTTGTAAAATTCATCCAAAATACTAAATCTCCGGAATTGGCGGTTGCAAAATGATGTAATCTGGACCTTAAATTACTGTTTGCGAACATTTATTTTACCTCTTCATATAATTGGTAACACAATAAAAATTAAAAGCTCATCAAAATTGATCAGGATCTGCTAGAGTCGAACGGAAAACGCCATTTTTCATAAGTTTTTGTCTATTTTCAGTAAGTGCTATTCTCGTTATTAATCATATTACTTTTCGTCTCAACTCTACGCATTCCCAAAATAAAGACATGTTCAGCAAATGTTAAATGCTGTGCAATTTTTCGATGATCAGTTCTATGTTTCATATTTCTGTTTTTCCAACTTCGCTTCCTATTAAAAAAGACCCCAAAGCCATATTACAGTACAACCATACAAAAGTGAGCTCAATATCGAAATACGAAATACGAAATACGAAATCTGAGGATTATGACTGATTTCAGAACTCTGGAATGAGTGTCTATTGGAATGTTTTCAGGCAGGTATTTTATGTGGGAGCAGGGAAAAGCCCGCTGGAGCTGACTTTAGCTTCAACTCTCTCTCCAGCAGGCATAAAACCTCCTCATCTTTTATATCAACAGATAACAAATATCCAAATGATACAATTCAACACTTATAACTACAATTAAAGCTAACAGCAAATCTTAATAACTATGAACTATTACTAGACTACAGCTAACAAGATAATGAGCTCAAAAACGATTTTTTGATGGCATTACGGGACAAATGAAAGTCGAAGTCGTTGGAACAGCGATTGAAAAGACGGCACATACTGACGAAAGATCCGTTATAGCCATAATTTGTTCTGGCTACCGGAATGCGAAAGAAAGGATGGGTTCGAAGACTACGACGATGAATGTCTATGTCCAAAAGTAGTAGAAGTTCAGAGCAGTCGATTCGAGATTGCAGTAAATCGGCGATGAAAACTGCTTTCGAAACATCTCGGCGTACAGACAGGAGATCGAGGTCAATAAGCTTACAACGATCTATGTAGCTCGGTAGGTGCAGTGGGTCCCTCCAGGGGAGTCTACGAAGTGCGAAACGAACGAATTTGCGCTGAATGGCTTCGATGCGTTGAATATCATTATGGTAATAAGGTGCCCAGACTACATTGCCATATTCGAGTGTAAAACAGACTAAAGCACAATAGAGTGCTTTTAAACAATGTATGTCGGTAAAGTTCTTGGAGACTCTAAAAATGAATCCTAGCAGCTTGGAGGCCTTAGAAATAGTGTACTCAATATGGTGTTTGAAGTTTAGTTTGGGATCTAAGTAGACTCCCAAATCTTTAACATATGATTCCCGTTTGAGAACGGTTTGTTAGATATTGTAGTCGAAAATCACTATCGAGTGTTTGCGAGTAAAGGATATAACCGAACACTTGGAGGCATTTAACATCATCCTATTGGAATAGCACCAATTGGTGAATACATCCAACTGGGATTGCAAGAATTCTGCGTCTTTGGCATTCCTGATAAGGTGAAATAGTTTAAAGTCGTCGGCAAATGAAAGTTTCTTGCACTTAAGTAAATGGTTTAGGTCGTTTAAATAGAGCAAAAATAGGAATGGTCCGAGATGACTACCCTGAGGAACTCCGGAGCTGATGGCAAATGGTGGAGTCGTGCAGTCACCAATTTTCACTGCCATTTCACGTTCGGCTAGGTACGAGTGGAGCCAGTCCAGGAAGGAGCCATTAAATCCAAGTCTGCTTAATTTGGAAACCGTTATCTGATGATTAATTTTGTCGAATGCCGCGGAGAAGTCGGTGTATATGGCATCTACCTGCAGTCTTGCTTGCAAGCATTGACTTATGAAAGATGTGTAAGATACCAAGTTTGTGGTAGTTGACCGTTTAATCATGAAGCCGTGTTGAGTCTCGGATATGTAGCTAGAGCAGTTATGAGTGATGAAATCAAGCACAATCAGTTCGAATAACTTAGACACTGCACATAATGCAGCTATTCCGCGATAATTCGAAATTTCGCTTTTGTTCCCTTTTTTGAACACTGGGAAAATGTATGATTTTTTCCATAAGTCGGGAAACATTCCTTATGACAGAGAGCTATTGAACAGCATTGATAATGGAAGCTGGAGACTATCAGAGCATTTTTTTAGTACGATAGATGGAATTCCATCGGGCCCTGGACTGGACGATGACTTCAGCTTAGAAAATGCTCTGCTGACTGTAGCGGGTGTAATAATAGGGTGAGAGCCGATTGGAGAACGTGGAGGAACGACGTTAGCAGCTTCGGAGATTTGATTATTAGTTAAGATTTCTTCAGAAAAAACGCTACTGAAATGTTGGCGGAAGAGGTTACATATTTCGGTAGGAGATGATGCTTGAACCCCGTCAAGTGACATATAAGATGGTAAACCGACTTCCTTCCTCTGGCCATTGACAACCGGCAGCATTATAGTCCTCCAGAAGTCTCAGAATATTTGAAGTTTTTGTAGAATAAGTAGCATCTGGGTACAGGTAGTTAGATGAGCAGCGGATCCATTTAATACCGGGAAGATTGAAATCCCCTAATACAATGATCTTGTCATTCAAAGCCATTCGATCCGTTATCAATGACAGTGAGCTCAAATGTTGGTTTATTATGCCATAATCAGACACACGATCGGGCGGAAAATAGAGAACGCAAACGTCAAGTGCATAATTTGAGAGCGTGAGAGCAATCCAAACTTGTTCGACACTGGCACAATCTGGGAGAGGCACGAGATGCGATTTGTATTCAGAACGGCAAGCTATTACAACCCCCCCGCTCTTCTTAGAACTATTTTGTTCGTTTCTATCCTATCTATATACTGTATAAGAGCTACCAAAAATTTGCCTCGATAGAGTGTTGTTGTTCAGCCAAGTTTCGGTAAATATATACAGATCATAGGCGCCGTCGGAGCACGCAAGACGATACTGATCGAGCGAACTATTTAAACCTCCGATATTCTGATAAAATAAATTTATACTAGAGTTGTTTGAAATTGCCGTGTTGTCTGGTAAAAAGTTTGCCCTTGCGTTGCGGGACGGGGAGAGAATTGACGGTACGGTTGGAATGCTCTTGTAAACGAGAGTGGGGATTGAGTGTTGCTGTTGGGGATCTCTTGTAACCGAGGTGGCAGGAAGCGGGACGAACTCGGTCTGCGTTGCGTGTTTTGTTTTGGGCCGGTTGGTGCAAGCTGCTGTTTGGGATTGTAGTCTAAAAAAGGAGCGATTGTTACTCCGTTGAGCCAGTTGTTTAGTAATTGACTCTTCAAATTCAGAAGGAACATTCAATTTGAATGAGATGAAAGATAGGGGACGATCTTAGTTTGGGCGCACTAACTTCAAGCACTGAATACGGTTACGGATACATTTGATGCGGGCTTGTACGTATGTGACAATATTTTCTTCTTTTTCGCTTGGCAAAAATCTAGTAAGATAGTATCAATTACCTTCGTAAGAGGCAACTGGTACATGCTGAGTGGTGGGGGCTACGGTAGTTGTAGTTTCAGTTTCGGTTGGTTCGAAATCAGTTGTAATGGTATAAGTGGGTGCTGGGTTGAAATGTGAACTGGCAGCAGCAGTCGGTGCCGCGGCGGTGGAGTCGAAGAAGTCCATTCGGCTGTGAACGGATGGAGCAGAGGCATACGGTAGACCGCAGGTGGTACTGTTGTTAAGTTGATCGTTTGTTATTATGCCGTCGGAGTTTGAAGAGCCGGGTAGCAGATTCGTGTGACTATTCGAATCTGAAACGGAGGAAGCTATAATGTTTATGGCAGAAGGACTGGATATAGGAACGTCGACTCTCGGTATTTTATCAGGTTGCGACAGGGAAGGTCTAGAAGTACTGCTTGTGCGAGGCCGTTTATTGTTGTCGTCAATTAACGATTCGTAGAGGTTGCTAATGTTGAATTGCAAATCGTCGAGAAACTCAATGAATAGGGCGCCATCGTTGCTGATTTTATCCGCGTTATTGCGAAGTCCGGAATGACAGCTTGGTTTCGTACATTGTTGGGAATACATACGACAGAGAATCTGCATGGTATCCGACAAACCACCAATCAGTTTTAAAGCGATGTTCGTGCGTTGTAGAATTAGATTCATGGTATCATTGGACGAATTGTTCCGGTTGGATTGGACTCGGCACTGGGGACAAAGCCAACAAACACCAGGAGCATCCCGAATTGACTTGACGAGAGAGCTATTTGAATTGGCGCATTTGAGGTGGAGGCCTTTAGAGCAGAGTTCGCATAAAATTTTGCCAATTCGCGATCCTGATCCACCAAAACAAGTATCGGCATCGCATTTGCTTCTTGTCATGTTGTCGGCGAGATGAAGCGATGACAGAAGCGTGAGTGACTGTGGGTGTCGTTGATGCGGTGAGTGTCGTAGAGCGAACAATGGCTTCTGATGTTAATTTGCAAAAAACTTTTTGCGATTATAGGCACTAATTATGAAGCGTATTCCAGAAGTGAATAACTTAGAGAAGACGATCAAGAATCTTTCACTAAACAAAGTCCAAGCTATTGAACAGCCGGTAGTATTTCACTGGTAATTGATCGAAGTTTGAAGCGCGGAAAAAACACTTGTAATACTGGCTATACACTGAACCCGTTCTTTGATGTTGATGTGGTTAGACAACTGTTAAATGATCATGTCCTATTTAAACCTGATATGGCTCTCTATATGCGTTAACATCCCAATTCACTTGGTGTCCTCTAGTTGTTGTGCAATTTGTGTTGGAGATGAAATGTACAGTTCTCTAATCAACAATGGTTAGAATAGCACAAATCAATCTCCAACATAAACGTACAGCAACTATGAATTTATCTCGACTCATGCAGGAAGGTAAAGCTTCCATAGCATTGGTTCAAGAACCGT
The DNA here is from genome assembly GCF_030247195.1 of Topomyia yanbarensis. NCBI lineage: Eukaryota > Metazoa > Arthropoda > Insecta > Diptera > Culicidae > Topomyia > Topomyia yanbarensis. The sequence continues at coordinate 36,363 of NW_026683396.1, read as the reverse complement.
ATTTCCATAAAGGAAACTTCTATTTTGGAAAGTTACTTAACACTGCCTTCATTGCTTACAACAAGACAGGCATGACTAACCCACGTGAAATGCCTCGTGCTTGCATTCTTGCAAATAAGGCTGTTGACGCGTGTCTCATATCGGAGCTCACAACTCGCGATATCTGTGTTGTCACAGTTACACTGACTGTCGGAAACATAGACAAAAAATATATATATTGTTCAGCATACCTACCGCATAACGAATCATCTCCTTCTGATGATTTCGAAAGCGTTGTATCATATTTTAGCAGAAATGGGCTTCCGCTCATTATCAGCAGTGATGCGAATGCTCATCACATCATTTGGAGCAGCTCGGACATCAATCTGAGAGGCTCTGAACTGATGAAGTACATAAGTAGTACAAATATCCTTATTCTGAATGTGGGCAACCGACCAACTTTTGTGAGATCTGGGAGGGAGGAGGTGTTAGATATAACACTTTGCTCTGATAGAATTTTGCATGAACTGGGAAATTGGCAGGTTCCAAATGAAACTGAACCGTCTCTTTCCGCTCATAAATATATAATTTTCGATCATTTTGATGTCACCTTCAATGTGGTGACATATCGTAATCCTAAATCTACAAACTAGGACCTCTTTTTGGAAAACTTGGCGACTAAATTTCATGGATATTTTCCAACAATTAGTCAATTAGACGACTTAGATGACGTCGTGAATACGACAAACTCATTCATATTAGCATCCTACGAAGAAGCTTGTCCACTTCGTACTGTTAAATCGACTAGGGAAACCCCTTGGTGGAGGGCTGAGCTTGAAAGAATGAAGAAAGTTATGAGAAGAGCTTGGAACCGGCGTCAGCGTGATGACTCCAGGGCTTTAAGGTCAGCTCGTAGTGCATATAAGAAATGTCTTAGATCTGCAGAACGGGCTGGCTGGCAAAGCCTATGCACGAATGTCTCTAGTCTGAACGAGGCTAGCAGATTAAATAAAATTCTCTCCAAATCGAATAATTTTCAGATGAACTCCCTAAAAACCAGAGATGGTGTTTGTGTAACGGACGAAAAAGATGTTCTTAATTGTCTCTTCGACACACACTTTCCAGGTTGTATCGATCCGGAGTTGAACAATGTTCACAGATCTCATTCTGGTGATTCGGACTCGTGGGCGTTAGCACGCACATTGGTCTCCACTGAATCGGTCAAGTGGGAAATCTACGATCACTCTGCTTCACGATGTTGTTTACAACATTGAGAAAGCCTTCTCGCTCAAGCAATGTAGCTTGGGTGTATTCCTAGATACTGCTTTTGACAATGTGTCCTTCCAGTCTATTCTGGAAGCGACGCGCGGTCATGGGATATTGCTCGTCACTGCGACAGGCTAAGATACGGAAGTTGAGTATTTGCGGTTGTCCTCAGGGCGGCGTTCTGTCACCTTTGTTATGGAACTTATTAGCTGACGGCTTGTTGAAGATACTCAATGAGCTTGGATTTCCAACCTACGGGTTTGTTGACGATTACCAAATACTAGTTACTGGATTTTGCATCAGAACAATCTTTGACTTAATGCAACAGGCATTAAGAGCTGTCGAACAGTGGTGTCGACAAGTTAAACTATCAGTTAACCCAAGCAAAACTTCAATGGTTCTTTTCACGAAGAAGCGAATAACAACCGGGGTTCGTCCCTTGCAGTTCTTTGATTCTGAGCTACTGTGTGCAGATCAAGTCAAATACGTTGGAGTCATATTGGATTCCAAACTGAATTGGTCTGCTCACATTGAGTTCAGAGTCAAGAAAGCATGCATGGCCTTCGGGCAGTGCAGACGAACTTTTGGAAAGACCTGGGGTCTCAAACCTAAATACATCTATTGGATTTAGACGACAATTGTACGTCCAATACTGTCATACGGATGCCTTGTGTGGTGGCAGAGGGGAGAGGTGGTGACAGTCCAGTCAAAGCTAAACCATCTGCAAAGAATGGCGCTCATGGCGTTGACTGGTGCTTTCACCACGACACCGACTGCTGCTCTTGAGGCACTTCTAAATATCAAACCATTACACATACACTTAAAACAAGAAGCACTATCATGTGCATACAGACTGCAGGTTACTGGGCTTTGGAACAGTAATCATGTTGATCTTGCTACCAGTCATACACGATTGTGGTCACAAATGGTTACATGGGGTGAAGATATTCTTGCTCCCAGCGATATTACACTCACTTGTAGTTTTCCTTACAGGACATTCCATGTGAAGATTCCCTCTCGAGAGGAGTGGTTGTCTGGCTTTATGGAAAGACAACAACAAACGCAAGTAGTCTGTTACACTGACGGTTCTCTGATGGAGGGACGTGCTGGTGCTGGTGTCTACTGTCGTGAAATGAGATTGGAACAATCTCACTCACTAGGTAGATACTGTACTGTATTCCAAGCAGAAATCTTTGCGATTATGTGCGGGGTGCAATCGGCCCTTCAACTGAGTTTGTCCGGCAGAGTTATAAACTTCTGCTCCGATAGTCAGGCTGCAATCAAGGCCCTTAGCTCAGACAAATCCCGGTCCAAGCTAGTGATCGCGTGCCGAACCCAAATCGAAGAACTAAGCATTGTCAACACTATCTACCTTGTCTGGGTGCCCGGACATTGCGGTATTACTGGAAATTAATGGGCTGACGAATTGGCCAGGGCAGGTTCAGCGATTGACTTCGTTGGTCCTGAGCCCGCGCTGCCAATTTCGACAAGTTGGATACGGGAAAAAATACGGTCCTGGGCTTCGTCCGAGCACCGCAATTGTTGGAGAAATCTACAAACGTGTCGCCATACAAAGGCGTTTCTAGAACAACCATGCCCAGTGGTTTCGAAAAATCTCTTACATTTTTCGAAGCGCCACTGCGGCATGCTGACCAGGGCTTTAACCGGCCACTGCAAACTCAATTATCACATGGCAACTATTCAGCGCGCTGAGTCTTTTTCATGTGATCTTTGTGAATCCGACTACGGAACCTCATATCATCTGATATGCAGCTGTCCAGCGGTAGCGCAATTGCGATTTCGAATCTTCAGCCGTCCTTATATAGACGAAACCATGTTTGGTCAACTGAAACTCAGAGACATACTAAGTTTCTTATCCAATGTGGTAAAGAGCTTTAGGCTTATTCGCAGGCAAGTTGAACTACTTGTGAGTTTAACTTACCTGTTGTTTATTTTTGTTTTGTGCTGTTATTTTTCCCACCCTTCCAATTCTACTTCCCCACACCTCCTTATCCTTTCTATCCGCTCAGGAAATGATGAAAACACACGGCAAGGCACAAATCCCCGACTATGTACGGGGAACGTGCCATTTGAGCCAATATATTCTGGTTCCTGATTCCTGATTCACTAAACAAAGTCCAAGCTATTGAACAGCCGGTAGTATTTCACTGGTAATTGATCGAAGTTTGAAGCGCGGAAAAAACACTTGTAATGACTGGCTATACACTGAACCCGTTCTTTGATGTTGATGTGATTAGACAACTGTTAGATCAAGACCAATAGATCAGTTACAGGTCAGGATCCCATTCCCACAACTTTTCAAAATTTCTCATGATGTTTAAAACGACAGGTAATCAATGCTGATTTGTTAATTATTCTTGTAATATTGAATGAAGTCCGTCAACATCAATGAATTATTTTCATCAATCCGAGTATTTTTTGGGTGGGTGGCAAGGGGTGGGGTTGAATTTTGAAGCCTTCTCTTGGCTACGCCGTTGCTTGGAGTGCTATATAGCTTTTAATTTTCTAAGATATGTTTCAGATCGATCCGATGTTAGTAACTTAGAAACTTTTCAGTCATCAGGTTCACGCAAATAAAAAAAATTGCATCGATAAGCGGTCAAGCTCCATGTAGACAAATTGGAATTGTTCGGCGTTTATTTTAAGCGATTGTAGATAAAAAATGGAAATACGGAACTTGTTTTATCGAAATAATATTTGGCTAATTTAAATGCTTTACTACTATATTGAACAATAAATAGGCGACAAAGGGTAATTTACAAACAACAAGCTATAACTTTTATAGCCGTAAGCACAAAGCCGTACTAACTGTTTTTAATCCGGACTAACTTTTAAACCGGCCTAAAATATTTGGTAAGCTTTAATCACACGATGCTGTCATTTATATGGCTGCGTTCTGATCTGCGTTACACGTCAATGTTAAAAAACAACAAATTCAAGTTAAAGAAAATTAGTAAATTCATTCCGATATTTTCTTGCAGTAAAATAGCTTTTCTTCGTCAAATATCTCGTTCCATAGGGTTTGAGAACAATTTTGTCAACTTGTTGCCGATATGTTTCTGAACATAGAACTTTAACGTGTTGGATAGTTGAAAGTTGGCCGATGATGTGCAGTACTTTGTAGTGACATAATATGCACAAAAGAAAATAAATTGATATATATATATATATATATATATATATATATATATATATATATATATATATATATATATATATATATATATATATATATATATATATATATATATATATATATATATATATATATATATATATATATATATATATATATATATATATATATATATATATATATATATATATATATATATATATATATATATATATATATATATATATATATATGTGCATGTTTTTATTCAGTTTGAATAGGCGCTCGTCGAGTTAGAAGTGGCTAAACCATCGGTTGTAATTGGTGCCATGATAGTTATTTCTCGACAAAAATATGATTACTGGTTAAAATCCAACTGTCAAAATTCTCTTTGAAAGGAAATTCCGGACAAACCGTCGCTGGATAAACACAGTTCATAGCAGTTAATGGAAGAGAAAATTTTTCTCTTTTGTTTACTGCCAACATATGTGATTGGCAAGTAACGATTTGTCCAGAATTCCCTTTCAAAGAGAATTTTGACAGTTGGCTTTTAAGCCGGAATTATATGTTTGTCGAGATTTCATACTTTGATTAAAAAATTGGTTAAAATATTTCAATTTGAATTTAAAATGAACTGTGAGTGTCATTCAAATTGAACATGATACCAATCGACGTGGGGGAGAACATTTATTTTCGTTTCAAGTGAATTTTCACAAGTTTGGAATAAAGATCAATTATAAATGAAGGTCTGCGAATTAAAATTATACACGTTTTTCAGCGAGGTTTAAATAAAAAATAAACAAAGATCAAACAGAAAATTAAACTTTGACAGGATGATCATTTATATTCACGAGCGTTATATTTAATTTTTTTGCACTGTGGCAGACATAATATAGATATATTTCTATAATGCATCAATGCAAATTGGAACGATTTATGCCAAAAATCGAAATAAATATATTGATCACCGTTGTCTTCACAATAAATTTCAAAACATTTTGTATTCAGAAGTTTTATGTGATTTTATTCTTATTGGAACATTGCACATATTTAAAATCAATTATTTACTCTTAGTTTAGGGTATTTGTGGAGCTAATTTCTAAGCTGTTAACATTCTGATTCAATTTGCTAACGACCAGTGTAAGTAAATTCATAAAATATTGCATTTTACGATCTATATCCAATTGTCATTTGTTTGGATCTATCCCCTAAAAACAATAATTTTCTTCCGTTATTTACTTTCTTTGATGTGTGATACAATAGATATATGGGCAATCATTCGTGAAAATATGTTATCGATTTATATTAACGAATTAAATGGTCCCGTTTATTCTCTTAGCGATAAGCAAAAAGAAAAGAATCAAAACAATTCTTATTGTAGTTCTGTTTCTAATTCACAAAAACAACTTTGATCTGAAAAGATTGAATAGATCTCAATTTATCCAAACGTGCTGTACTGTAACCCTTTGATGTGCAATTGGAATCAAGCGTGTAGAGAGAAGGAAAGAACGAGGAAATAAAAAAAATGCAGGTAGATAAACACGGTAAAAAAAACTTTACCCATTTTATGAGCTGTCAAAAAATGGGTATCTTATTGCTTATAACAATTGGTGCTTTTATTCATTTCACAACTACTCGATAAGATAATGTCAATGGATATACTGATCTTAATAATGAGTGAAAAGTCATTAAGAATTATTTTAAGCGAGTTAACCTGCAAACTAATGTTCGTAGCGGAAGCTGCAAATTACCGGCCTGCATCTGAGTACGTGGCGGAAACGGAACATTTCGGCAATGCTCATAAAAAACGGCTGTTTAAACTACTGAGGATGTTGCAAATATGCGTTTGGTCTTTTTAGAGCAGCTAAAAGATCCAGCCATTAAAAATATATCCAGTTGGCGGTTTTATTTTGTTAAGTAGTTAAGGAGACAATAATGTGAAATTAATGTTATTTTATGTTTTTTGGTAATTCAGAAATAATTCTATTGATAGTATTTTTCATTCTGGCGCGATTTTCATAAATGGATATTTTTCACGCGTTTTGTTGTAACAGTTCTGCGAAAAATAAAGGGTAAAACATACCCAGGTTGACGTACTAGAGCTGTATTCATTTATGGATACGAACTCTTTACCCACTTGATGGGTTATTCCACTTTTATTGAAAATGCGTAGTTTTCTACGCATTAATTGGTATTTTATTTTATTAGTGTAGTTCGACAGTGCTTGTCTTTCCTACCTGATAAACTGGCTTATTTATTGCCATCTTTATTGCGAGCAAAGAGAGCCATATTTATCCAGAAGAAAGCCGAAGAGAGGATTGAAAATAACGAAATGTATGCAAGAGAAGCATGACAAATTTTTGCATATTTTTGTCTTCTTCCGGTAACATGATGCTGCCATTTGCATTGCTGCGTTCTGATCAGCAATACACGGCTATGTTAAAAAAACTGTACAATAAAGTTAATTTAAAATTCACTGTTTATGCCATTTGGTCGGTGTTAAGTCAGACCGGACTAAGTCGCAAAACATCAAAAAATGAGATAATGATAGCACTGGATAAAGAAAATCGTCAGCTACAATCGACTGTTTCCAGATTTGAAATATGTAACAATAAACAAGAATTATGGCAAAAATTAATTTCCAGTCATAATGTAAAGGATGCTGCGATTCAAACTTTAAACTCGTTTTTCTCGAAATCAATATTTTGTCACTTAGTCCGGTCTGACTTAACACCGACCATTTAATAGTCTGATTATTTCGAGAATTTTTTTATTGCTCAATAAAATGGTGAATTGACATCTTGTTGAATGGGATTTATAACATAAGCATTGAATCAAATAAAATAAATTTTTTGAGCAATTTCATCACAAGATGGCGGCTCTGCAGCATTTTCACCTCATGCGCGTTTATTTGGAAGGGGTCCTCGGTCGGAAATCTATCTCCCGTGATTTTTGACCTAGCGCCAAAAACTAAAGTTTTTCTGATTCCTTATGTCAATAGCGATGTACGTAGGATTTCTTCGATATTTTGATTTTAAGCAAAATGGCGCAGTTTTAAGTGAAAAAACGTAGAGAATGTCATAAAAATCTACACAAAATCGTTAATCAATAAAAAGGTAAGAAATAAAAATTTAATCCTGTCCTGCGTACGTACTAGAAAAATCAATTTTGAATATACTGTGAAAAATGCCATAAAATTTTTTTATTTGCTTCAGATAATTATGTCGTCTATGGAATGGAAATCTGAAATTTTAGCCTGGTGGGGTTTATTATACCATCCTACCCAACTAGTCTACTAACCATGCATATAGAATTTGGCAGACCTACTTTGCTGAAAATGAAGTAATTCAAAGTATCAGCACGATTATCCAATCATGCTTGAAATACCAAAAGTCCAGTAATTTTAATCAATAAAAATTATAATTAGTTACTTCCTATAGTCTTTCATCTGTCTGATAATGAATTGACAATTATAAATTTACAGGTTGATCCTGATACTGGATGCAGACAAAATTTCTTGGACCAATCGTTCTGAATTTTGCACAATTCTTCTTCTTCACATCATTGCCCAGGCAACTACAAAAGTTTTTTACAAACTGCAAAAATATTATTATTTTACAATAACATGTTAATCGTTGTTTTAGCTAGGTTTCAAAGTACTACGAAAAAATCGAAAATCGACCAAAAAATAAAAGCTCCCTTAATTACTTGTGAAATGCTGTAAAAAACAACTGTGCAAATGTCTCAACGTTTGTCCAGTAGATTTTGAGTTATGGTGTATACCGCAAAACAAGATTTCGATGTGGCGCATGACTGAAAAGACAAAAAAAAAATCTTTGCATCGAAAAAAATTAAAGTATCCAATTTTTGCCGATAATGCCTTACACAACCCCCCTTAAGTCCCGACACGATTTAAGCGATTTTTCCGTATTCAACTTTTTGCGTCATTTTGCCAAGTCATCTGTCTAGTCTCAGCTTTAACAGCTCTTTCATACCCTGTGCATATCTGTTCTATCATAAAGAATTAAACGAAAATTTGTACTACAGCGGAAATGCAAATCGTTCAATAGCATATCTTTAATTATAAATTACGAAACAATACAAGCAAGCTCCGATAACTTAAATAACGATCAAAATGAGAATATTTGTAACAGTTTGTTTGCTGTCATATTTAAAAGTGTTACTTAGGCTATATGGCATGGCTTCATTTACAATTTTTTATTCAATCTTAGTTTTGAACTCTTTCAAAATCAGTAAAAATATAAACAAAAAACTTCCACTTGCTTATGGTGTTCTTTGTGAGAAAATACAACTAGAAAAGGGAACAAATTGTGATTGTATATTCTTTTCCTCATGTAAAAATAACTAAAAAATTGTGAGCAAATTAAACTTCACTCATTTTGATAGCCATAGGTAAACTAACGAACGAAAACAATTTTCATCTCTGAATCCAATTATAAAATTTCGTTCGACAGTTTCCTTCAATATGATTCGACTTCTGCTAACCTGCAATATAACTCTTCGATGTGGCGTTTTGAAATGAGCGTGTAGCACTTTCTAGATATAGGACGATAAAACATATTAAAAAAAGCATTTAAAATTCGATTACACCTGTTTTTCGTACGGGATAAAACTTGCTTACTTGCCCTCATATGGTTTGTGTGCAACATGGGCCATAATATTGCACATAAAGTTCGAAAAGTTGATTCAAATTATTGAGATGTATGCAAGAGGAACATGGCGGCCTTTTACACTGTTTTCATTTGGCTTCAGGATGCAGCCATTTCTGCAATGACAGGTACTAACGTCTTAGGCCGGACTAAACTCAGGCCTAAAATCAAAGATAGTACCGTGTGGCGGTACCAACTAGATTCAAGCTTACCGCTATTAAAGTATTCAAAATAGATATTTGATGTCTTCAGTAAAGTTAGTCGCAAAAGTAAGAGCTACAATTTTGCTGAAGACATTATTTCAATACAATCACTGCTAAAAATTTATGAAAATATCTCACTCGTATGTGGATTAATCAGCAAAACAATAATACTAAAAGAAAGGCCATATTACATCCATCAAATTCTCCGAAGATACTATTGACCCAAAATTAACTGTTTTGGCGTTAAAAATAGATTGCCTGTTTTTGGTCTTATTTGTGGCTTTGGGAAATGATAAAAATCTAAAAGTTCGATTTCAACAATCTATCTCGTTCGAAAGGTATTCGTATAGGCTATCCAAAGATATATAAATTGTTTATCTATGTCGTCAATTTTGGCAGATAATTTAAAAAAACTGTTAAAAACACAATTTTTACACTTTCAAACATTCATATCTTGGAAACTGGACATCAGAATCAAAAACAAATCAATAGCGTTCTGTCTGGCTGATAGGTCTTCCATTTAAAATTGGTTTGGATAAGATCGTTTCAGCCATCGCTGAGAAACACGAATGAGAGTTTGTCCGTCACTCACACACACACACACACACACACACACACACACATATACACATACACACACACATACACACACATACACACATACACACACACACAAACTCCGCTAGCGAATGACGGATCCCAATAGTAGCATGTCTGTAATAACATACGTACATGGAACTATTGAGAACCAGAGCTACAGGTCCAAAGCCCTGGTAAAGGAGGATGGTTGTGATGATCCGGGCCGAGATCACCACGTAAAGCAAGGTAGGGCATAACCCCAATTCCAAGGCGTGAAGCGACCCGTGCCGAGGGATGAGTGATCGAGGGGGTGAAAAAGATGCTCGATCGTTAACGGAGCCTGTGGGGTACCTGGGCAACCCCCACAGTAAGCGTCCCTTACCACGCTAATGCGGAGCTCTGGCGTGGCGGACATATATTTCTCGCGCTACTCGTGGGACTATACATGGAGGTAAATAAAAATAAAAACAAACAGACGGAGGTGCCAAACCCCTTCGCAAGAGGTGGTTTGGCGAGGTCTCCCCCCCCGTGGGGAGAGTAGTGGAGCGATGAGTGCTGCATCCGAAAGCACCAGTGACCCCCCAGCGGCGGTAGGCAATAACCCTACCAATGCATCGGAGGTGCCAATAGCTGCGATGCGCAAAGTAGCGAAGCAACTCGATTCTATAATCGACTTCGCTAGCGCAAAGCAGAACATAGCCAAGGAGTTGAAGTTGAGCCTTGTGGAGCTCCGGAAAGCTGTTCGTGTCGCAAGACAGGAACAGCAGGCCTGTGTTGAGAGGGTGGAATGTCGGGAGAGGCCCGACAGAGAAACCCAGACAGTGGCCTCCAATAGGGAGGAAAGAGAGAAGGTCGATAGAGGTTCACAGACAGTGGCCTTTCCCTTCTACGGAGCAGCCACGTCGATCGGAGCGGCGACCGAGTTCCCCTCGAAGGGAAAAGGAAAGGGCAATCGCAAGACGGCATCGAATGCGAAGCGCCCTAGGAAGTCGCCAGGCGAGGGTGCCAAAACCGACACCACTCGGCGTGCAACCGTCAAGGTCAAACGCCGCCTGGGTGAGGTAAGCGAGGGCGAGAGTGACCTCGCTGTGGAGAGCGATGGTACGAGCAACCCGGCACGACCGGGGCAGGGGGGCTCAAACCCCTGGACGCTGGTCACCAAGAAAAAGCCGGCACCGAAACCGGAGGTACCGCGGCCTGCGAGGAAGGCCAAGGACAGAGGCGACAAGGACAAATACGCCGATGTCCTTAAATCGATGAAGGCGGCCGAAAGTCTCTCGGCCCTTGGGCAGGATGTGCGTAGCGTAAGACGCACCAACACGGGAGAGATGCTCCTGGTGCTGAAGCGAGGCGCACAATCAAGTGCAGTATATAAGGCCTTGGCCCAAGAGGTCCTTGGTGAGGGCGCCCAAATCAGGTCGCTAGGTGCGGAAACAACTCTCCAGTGCAAGCACCTGGACGAGTTCGCGACCGCAGAAGACGTCGTCGCAGCCGTCAAGGAGCACTGCGGCGTCACAATCGAGCGGGCCTCTGTGCGATTGAGGGACGGACCCTCTGGCACCCAAGTAGCCTACCTCAGGCTACTGAATGCGGATGCCAAAAAGGTAACCGAGAAAGGGAAGCTGAAGATCGGCTGGTCGGTATGCCCTATTAGTATACCCCAGCCGCCTTCAGTGGACAGGTGCTATCGGTGCCTAGAATCCGGCCATAAAGCATACGAATGCAAAGGCATAGATAAGAGCAAGCTATGTCGTCGCTGCGGCGAGGAGGGGCATAAAGAGCGGGGGTGCACTAAGGCATATAAGTGCCTTATCTGCACCGCTAAGAAGCAAGCCCATAAACATGCTATGGGCGGACCTTCGTGTCCCTTCGGCGAGTTAAATAAGAAGAAGCCGTGAGAGTCACACAGCTAAATCTTAACCATTGTGCAGCAGCCCAACAGCTGCTGTGGCAGTCGGTCTCGGAGTCGAGGACAGATGTCGCCCTCTTATCAGACCCGTACAGCATCCCTGCCGGCAACGGCAATTGGGTGTCGGACGGGTCTGGAATGGTGGCAATCTGTACAACGGGAAGGTTCCCGGTTCAAGAGGTAATACACCCCTCCGCCGAGGGTGTGGCGATTGCCAAGATCAATGGTGTGTTCTATTGCAGCTGCTACGCCCCACCAAGGTGGCCAATAGAACAGTTCTACCAGATGATCGACAGGCTCTCGTCGGACCTCGTGGGCCGGAAACCGGTAGTAATAGCGGGAGACTTCAACGCTTGGGCAGTGGAGTGGGGCAGCCGCTGTACAAATAGCAGGGGTCAAGCGCTAATGGAAGCGTTTGCGAAACTCGATACTGTGCTAGCTAATGATGGCTCCGCTAGTACATTCCGTAGAAACGGAGTGGAGGCGTGGATTGATTTGACCTTTGCCAGCCCGAGTCTGGCTCCAGGCATGGAATGGAGGGTAGACGAAGGCTACACCCATAGCGATCATTTAGCAATCCGCTTTAAGATCAACTATGGTGTGCAGCATCCGAGGGCGGGAGATCCCTGTCAGGTACGCGGGTGGAAGTCCAATCACTTCGACAGCGAAGCTTTCACCGCGGCCCTGAGACTGGAGGCCAACACCGACAGTCTAAGCGGGGATGCGCTGGTAGCTGTTCTATCACGCGCGTGCGACGCCACTATGCCGAGAAAAACACTGCCAAGAAACGGTAGATGCCCGGTATACTGGTGGAGTGCCGAGATTGCAGCTCTACGGTCAGCCTGTCTCAGAGCTAGACGTAGGATGCAAAGAGCTTGCACCGAGGATGCAAGAGAGAACCGCCGTAAAGTGTTTCGAGCTGCGAAATTAGCCCTTAACAAGGCTATTAAAAGCAGCAAGAGAGCGTGTTTCGACAACCTGTGTGAGAGTGCCAACGCGAATCCGTGGGGTGACGCCTACCGGATTGTGATGGCCAAGACCAAAGGGGGCTCCTCACCCCCAGAACGGTCTCCGGACCGGTTGGCAACGATTATCGAAGTACTCTTCCCGTCTCGAGCCACAAGCCCCTGGCCACCTGCACTACGAGACAGTGCGGGCACGGTCGAAATGGTGGCTCCAGTGACGAATGAAGAACTACTCGCAGTGGCTAAATCCCTAGCAATGAACAAAGCTCCAGGGCCGGATGGAGTTCCAAACGACGCTCTCAAGGCAGCGATCATAGCGAACCCGAACATGTTCAGGCTAGCTATGCAGAGATGCCTTGACGAGTGCCGTTTCCCCGATAGATGGAAAAGGCAGAAACTGGTGCTGTTGCCGAAGCCCGGGAAGCCGCCAGGCGACCCATCGGCGTACAGACCAATCTGTCTGATAGACACGACTGGCAAACTGCTTGAGAGGATCATCCTCAACAGGCTCACCCCGTACGCGGAAGGTACGGACGGTCTGTCAAGCAACCAGTTTGGCTTTCGGAAGGGTAAGTCCACAGTGGACGCTCTCAACTCAGTGATAAATACTGCCGAGATAGCGATCCAACGAAAAAGGCGAGGTATTCGATACTGTGCGTTAGTGACACTTGACGTGAAGAACGCATTCAACAGCGCAAGCTGGGATGCCATCGCGCTCTCGTTACACCGGCTTAGCCTACCGGTGGGTCTGTACCGGATCCTGGAAAGTTACTTCCAAAACCGCGTACTGCTATACGAGACCGATGCCGGTCAGAAAAGGGTTCCGATTACCGCCGGAGTACCGCAGGGCTCGATCCTAGGCCCGGTGCTATGGAACCTCATGTATGACGGGGTTCTGAGACTGAAGTTGCCTCCTGGGGTCAAGATCGTCGGCTTTGCCGACGACGTAACCTTGGAGGTCTACGGGGAGTCAATTCCTGAGGTAGAACTAACCGCAGAACACGCGTTTAGCACGGTCGAGGAATGGATGAGCGCGAGAGGCCTGGAGCTCGCTCATCATAAGACGGAGGTAGTTATCGTCAACAACCGCAAGTCGGCACAACATGCAGTTATCCATGTGGGAGAAGTCGCGATCACTTCACAGCGAAGTCTGAAGTCTCTCGGAGTCATTATAGACGACAAGCTGACCTTCGGCAGCCATGTCGACTATACGTGCAAGAGAGCGTCGACTGCTGTTGCGGCACTATCGAGAATGATGTCCAACAGCTCAAAGGTGTGCGCCAGTAGACGTAGGTTACTGGCAGGCGTTGCCGTATCTATCCTCAGGTACGGCGGCCCGTCATGGTCAAGAGCACTGAGGGTAATCAGTTACCTACAGAAACTGGAGAGCACCTACCGCGTGATGTGCCTCAGAGTGATATCTGCCTACCGCACGGTATCACACGATGCATCCTGCGTGATAGCGAGCATGATGCCAGTCGGGCTGGTCATTCGGGAATATGAGGAGTGCTTTGAGCTACGTGGAAATAGGAGAGCCCGCGAGCGCACCAGGGCGACCTCGGTCGCCAGATGGCAGCGTGAGTGGGACAACTCCTCGAAAGGTAGGTGGACCCACCGGCTGATACCTAGCATATCGAGCTGGGTGGGAAGACCCCATGGGGAAGTTCACTTCCACCTGACACAATTCCTGTCAGGCCATGGCTGTTTCCGTCAGTACCTCCACAGGTTCGGGCACGCGGAGGTCCCAGTCTGCCCGGACTGCCCAGGTGTAGATGAAACTGCCGAACACATACTGTTCGTATGTCATCGGTTCGACGTCGAAAGAAGAGCAATGCTTGACGTCTGTGGCTGGGACACAACCCCTGATATCCTTATTCAGAGGATGTGTCAATCGGTGGAGAAGTGGAACGCAGTCTCGGCTGCTACCATCCAGATTGCCAGTAGGCTACAGGTAATCTGGCGAACTGAGCAACAGACGACGGGCACGGCTAACTAGTGATTGGTTAGCTTGAGCGAAAAAGGCCAAGCGCAAAATAAGAGAATGAATGGTCTGTTCATGCCGAGGTAGGTTGGCGCAGCGAATGGCAACCGCGTAAGGGGTAAACCCAGCCACCCCGAAGCAAGATAGAAGAGTGAGTGTATGAGCGTATAAGTGGACTGCCTCCTGCCAAGACGGGAGGGTCGTAGCGTAGTATGTTGGAACTAAGCTATCGATGCCTCATGGCGTGGCAGAGGAGTGAAAGGGTGAGCATCCAAGTCAGTCTCACACTGCATGTTAAGGGTGAGCATAAAAGTCAGCCTCACAGGTTGGTAGAGGCTAGCACAAAAGTCAGCCTAGCAAGGAATGAAAAAGGTGAGCACAAAAGTCAGCCTCGCATGGTATGTCAGAAGTGGGGCCTAAGAAAAATGTCCCACAAGGGATGCCAGAGGGAGTGACAAAGGTACAATAGAGTGGCACGTTTGAGAGTGAATCAGGTGATAGCACCCAAATCAGCCTCACATGGTATGGGTAGGGCGAGCACAAAAGTAAGCCTAGCAAGGAATGAGTAAGGTGAGCGTACAAGTCAGCCGCGCATGGAACGTAAAAGGTGAGCACAAAAGTCAGCCTCATGTGGGAGTGTTTGAGAGTGAATCAAAGTGCGATTGAGAGAGCACCCAAGTAAGCCTCATACAGGATGTATGAACGCGTGAGTGAGAGTGAATGAGTACATTTAGTACAGCCATCCCCCCAGAAGTAATACCGAGAGGTAGTTCCTGGGAGGAATGATGGCGGAGCCCAATGGAGTTTAGTCGGTATTAATGGCTGGTCACCATTTGAGTCCGACACGCCCCCAGTGCACCCCGTGCGGTAGATTGGACCCTACCAATAGCACGTGTACTGGGCTAGGACATAAAGGTCTTCTCCATTGTAAAAAAAAACACACGCACACACACACACACACACAGCGGAACCGTGAAAAGCTAAACAGGACATTCCGACTGATGGCCGTAAGAGTCGCGAGTGCCTACAGAACAATATCGTCGGAGGCAGTATGCGTTATCGCCGGGATGATCCCCATCTGTATTACCCTGGCGGAGGACGTGGAATGCCATCAGCGGAGAAATGCACGTAACGCTAGGAGACTGGTTCGAGCGGACTCGTTGGCTAAATGGCAACAGGAGTGGGACAACGCGGAGAATGGAAGGTGGACCCACCGACTCATCCCAAATGTATCGGCCTGAGTACATAGGAAGCATGGAGAGGTAAACTTCCATTTGACGCAGTTTTTGTCCAGGCGCGGATGCTTCCGGAAGTACTTTCATCGGTTTGGACATGCTTCGTCACTCCTTTGCCCGGAGTACGCGACTGTGCAGGAGACACCAGAACACGTGGTCTTCGAATGCCCTATATTCGAAGAAGTTCGTAGGGGTATACCTGGTATGACAGTAGACAATATCGTCGAAGAGATGTACCGTGACGAACATACCTGGGACGCTGTCAATAGAGTGGTCTCGAGCATACTCTCCGAGCTCCAGAGGAAGTGGCGAAGAAACCAACAAGAAGCCACTAATCGGGTTTCGAGAGAAATTCCGCCGCCGGGGAACTCTCCAACTGTGAAGACTAGGTCCACCGCCGGGGACCAGTTGAGTAGTACGCGACGTAGCACCGAGCTGGGTCGTCGGAGCGCCTGTGAACCGGACGTCAAGCTTCACCGGAATCGCAGAACCGACCTCGACATCCTACCGGGTAGCTCGTGAGTAGGCTAGATCCACCACTGGGGATTAGACAGAGTAGACCGCGTCGCAGAGCTAGCAGTGGGTCGTTGGGGCGCTGGTGAACCGGAAGTTACGCTCCACCCGGAATCGCCGGATAGACGTCAGCATTTACTGTATGGCCCGTTGAGTAGGCTAGATCCACCGCCGGGGACTAAATCAAGTAGATCGGGACGACGCGGAGAGCTAAATGGCTCACAAAAACGAACATCGGAATCAGGAGAAATCTACCGCTCGGTTGCAGGAGAATAGGCTAGATCCATTGTTGGGAATAGACTGAGTAGTTCGCGAACAAGTGAGGGCGGGAGCTGAATGGCTCATCGGGAAAGTAGAGCGAAACGGAACGAGAGGAAGCCAAAGGGCTTAAGAAATTGTGGTGCTAAAACAAAAGAAGAATCGTTAACGGGAGAGCCTCCTTCACCGGGGAACTCTCCGTCGGCGTAAGCTAGATCCACCGCCGGGGACTAGACTGAGTAGACCACTACGAAATACCACCAGTCGCAGGTCGTCGGGACATCAGCGAACCTGAAGTTTGCAGCCCAGACTGTATTCGTAGGGGAGGAGTACTAAGCCTCGACTCACAGCCAGCTTACCGACTGCCATGCAGAACTTGCCAGTCTGTGTGGATGGTAGAGAATTGGTGGTGTGTAGAGGAGTGGGGCTGTAACCCTGCGGAAGAAACGAACTAGTAAGTAGTTGAATTAGAGTGTGTGCTGTGCACATAAGAACCCCTCCCCAAAGTAATGCCGTACGGTAGTGCCGGGGAGGAATCAGGTTCTGGGCAAGAGCAGTGGTTTTTTAGCGGGTCGGGTGATGGCAGCCCAAACTCGTTCCCTGAGACATTGGGGTTTTGTACATTTTCCCTCAGGTCTAGGTTTTCCTGAAAAGTTTTTTACTGCTCTCTAAAAAAAGACAGACATTGTCCCAAATCGTCGAGCTGAGTCGATTGGTATATAAGACTCGGCCCTCCGGGCCTCGGAAGAAATCTTGAAAGTTTGAGCGAATTCTATACATTTATTTTATAAGAAATGTAAAACATTGAAAATATGAAAATTTAAAGAAAAAAATATGCAACTTCATTTCTTATTACATTTTTATTCCACTTGCTTCAATTAACTAAAGGGTTGCTAAAATTAAAGTTTTCCTATTACTGCAGTAGAACGTTTTTGAATGTATAATGTTTGCCTTAAAATGAACGGAATTTTATTAATAGAAAATGCAAATGTTGATTTTTTTCATAAACATTACATTCTGAGGAGTCTTAAAGTTAAATTAATTTTATTATATATGGTTACACAAATGAACAATTTTTCAACACAATTTTTAAAAATATGAAAATTTTACCGCATTACCGCTCGGGGTGGTGCGGTAAATAAAGTGCGGTGCGGACAATCCATTTACCGCCCACATCCGCACCGCGACGAACCCTAGCCATTGCTGAGAAACAAGAATGAGAGTTTGTCCGTTACATACACACACTGACATTGTCCCAAATCGTCGAGCTGAGTCGATTGGTATATAAGACTCGGCCCTCCGGGCCTCGGAAAAAATCTTGAAAGTTTAAGCGAATTCTAAACATTTTTTTTTATAAGAAATGTAAAACCCCTTAATTGAAAAATCTCAACGTAAGGATTAGGTATGTTTTACATAGAATGTGTATGCAAAGTTTGAAAGAAATCGGTTAAGTAGTTTTGGAATGGCAAGTAATACCGCAAATCATGTTTTTCGAGAGACGTTCTACAAAAAGCTTCGTCACCAAGTCGTTTGTCGATATTTTAGCATAGAAAAATTACAGCATGATATTGAAATTGTATAATCGCAAAAATATGTTTTTTTCTCGCCGGAAACCTTATCCCCCTTAAACCAGAGTTAGAGAGATTTAAAAACTGTTCTTCGGACCAATTTCACTACTTTACAGCATTTCTCCTGTGGTCATTTTTAATGTAAAATCGTGTGCTGAATCCGAAAATGAAGGCCAAAAAATTTACAGTAGAACAGTTTTTGAGTTACAGTAAAACAAATGAATTTCACCTTTAAAATTAAAAGTGCGTTCTGCAAAATGCATAGATATGAAATGCTGCTGTAGTGTATAGATATGAAATATTATTATGTTGTATTAAAGGTAGTTGAATGTCGTTTGAACATTGTGTTTTAGTGCGACTACTGGTTCTGACGTTATTTACGAGTTCAGTGAACTTTTTCTTAATCTTAATCGTTTGGTCAAAATTTTGGGCAGATTAAACAATTCCAAAAATTATATTTTTATGGAAACTCAGAGCCTACTAATAACCAACTAAAATAAGTACCTATTAGTTTAAATCGGATGAAAATTGCGAAAGTTTTTCAAATTTTTGTAAGATGAAAATTTTTGTGTTCCTTTAGGTCAACTTATTGAACCGTCTCGATTTCATTTTTTTCTAGGGCTTGTTAAATAATATATGAGGACTCTCTGTCTGAAATAAATTAAAGAATTTTGAATGAATTTAATGTGGTGTAATATTCGAAATCGTTTATCCAAATGATTCAAAACTCCTTTTAACTATAATTGTATACTCAGTGGAGGAATGTCATCAAAAATTTGACATTAAGAATACGCATAATATAGATATGTGTCATACAGAATCGTATATGTGCAAAATACGTTATAAACTGCACGCTCTACAACGCCTTCATACACATAATTGACGGCGCAAAATGTTAAATGGGGGCACTAGCTACGAATTATGACTTATCCACCTATTTCGTCACATTTTGCTCTAGTAACAATTTATTTTACGTTATTAAAACGTCTAGAGGTTCGTAATTTGAAATTATATTGGATTCACATTGGCTTCTACGATGAACTGATTTTACTGTACTGGTCCGCAAAACTTCAATATAGTACAATACGTTACGTAGAATATCCAAGCGCAATTATAAAATATTCTGCGTTCTTCAAATCATTCTGAAGTTCAGATTTTGAGATTTTAAACCTAAAATAAGTCTTGTTCGCTGTCCTACATAATTTCAAAACACAAACTGCTAGATGTTCTAGGAGGGAAAATAAATTGAATGTTTTACAAATTATTAGTTTTATAATACATGACGTATGTAGCATCACATATATCTACGGGTTCATATAGTTTGTATTAACATTGTACAAAAACCATTTTAACACCTAGCATTTCAAAACACAAATTTTATGAAAAATTTTCATAAAAAAAATATTTTGCCCCTCTCTTGTATATAGAATTTTATTTCCAGTCTTAAGATAGCTGTAAAATTTTTCTTTTTTATAAAAAAAAATATTTCAACATTGTAACCTCCTAGTTTTAAGGTATCCAAAATGTAAAAACAAAAGAATTTGGCACCGCCAAGCTAACGTATTTGTGCCTATCAAATAAACGAAATGAATAAAAAAAATTACTCCACATTAAATTCTTTCAAAATTCTTCAATTTACTTGTTAAACAGAATTCTAACAGAGAGTCCCCCATAGATTATGAAACAAGCCCTAGAAAAAATTGAAATTGAGACGGTTCATAAGTTGACCCAAAGAAATTCAAAAATTCTCATGTTACAAAAAAATGAATAACTTTCGCATCTTTCATCAGATTTAAACTAACAAGTGCTTATTTTCATTGGTCATTAGCAGGCTTTAAGTTTACATAAACATATAATTTTTAGCATTGCTTTATCGAACCTTTACCAAACGAACATTTTTCTATAAAAAAATTAGAAGAAATTAAGAAAAATTTCAATAAACTCGTAAATAACGTCAGGACTAGTAACCTCACTAAAACACAACGTTCAAACGACCGAAATTGAATTCATTTAATTCAACATAATAGTATTTCATATCTATGCACTACAGCCGAAGATATTAGGATTTTACTGAACGTACTTTTTATTTTAAACGCGAAATTCATTTTTTTACTGTAAATCTAAAACTGTCCTACTATTAATTTTTTGGACTTCATTTTCGAATTCAGCACACAATTTTACATTAGAAATAGTGTTCAAATATTGAAGTTCAGATTTTTATTTTTATTTTGTAACCTAGTGTTTTCAATGCTTCCATCCCACATATGCACAAACTATAAAATTTTCATCAAAATCGGGGCAATACAACCTCTCGAACAATAGGGTTTTAAAATAGTCTGTAGAACATCGCTAGAGAGCGCTGCAAATCGATTTCGTTCGGCTTCATGCAAATTGACTCGCCCTACTCTATCTATAGGTATTTGTGAGTTGCGCTCAGTACTAATTTAAATCATATTAACATGTGTTTCAATCACGATTCTTACTATCTTGTGTTGTTTCTACAGGGAAAATTTTTCTCGTGCTCTGACGGTTCGAAGATGCAAGAAGCTGATTGCCAGTAAGTAATTTCAACATCCTCCGTCACCTAAAACATGACATCTTACGATCTATTGTCTCTTATGTATTTCGTTTCTAGTGGGACATATCTCGTTTACGAGGATGGAAATGTTGACAAGCCTGTTTCTAAAGAACGAGAATGGACCAGAAACCGTTTCCACTTTGATGATGTTTCGAAAGCAATGCTCACTCTATTCACAGTGTCAACGTTTGAGGGGTGGCCAGGGTATGTTTATAAAACCACATAAAATAATAATTGACAATTACTTTACTTTTATTGTAGTCTTCTATATGTCTCGATTGACTCTCATGAGGAAGATTCCGGCCCCATACATAATTTTAGGCCTATTGTTGCAGCATATTATATTATCTACATCATTATTATCGCTTTTTTTATGGTTAACATATTCGTTGGTTTCGTTATTGTAACATTCCAAAATGAAGGCGAGCAGGAATATAAAAATTGCGATTTGGATAAAAATCAACGAAACTGCATAGAATTTGCCCTTAAAGCCAAACCCATTCGTCGGTATATTCCGAAGCATAGAATACAATATAAAGTATGGTGGTTCGTGACATCGCAGCCATTTGAATATATGATATTCATGTTAATCATGATCAACACAATTACGCTATCAATGAAATTCTACCGCCAACCAGAAATGTATACTGATGTACTTGATTCCTTAAATTTGATATTTACTGCAGTTTTCGCTTTAGAATTTGTTTTCAAACTGGCTGCGTTCAGATTCAAGGTAAATATTCTAGACTGCTATAGTTCAATTGGAAAGTTGACAAAATCGCATGTGCACTACGCAGAGAACAGTCTTTCATATTGAAACAAATAAGACTACATCCATGCCATTTAAAATTGATATGAGGTTAGTAGCGCACCTGGCGCAATTACCGAACTACATTTGAATACAGGGGAATTATGGGTAAAACCGACACTGTGGATAAAACCGACAGTCCACGACTTCACCCAGAAATCAAATTTTTATTCGTTTTATAATAACAGGTACGACTACCTATGTTGCTCATTTCGTGATAAATTTCATTTATATGGGTATGACAAATGTCAAAAAATAAACAAAACATACGCAAGCATACCGTTCATGCTGGTTTGGATGCTAGATTTTGTTTGTTGATTTTAGCACAGAGAACAGACATATAAGCTAGAACAAACTTTCCCGAAAAGTTTTCAACTTGTGTAAGAAATAAAACTGTCGCTTTGAAATGACAACAGCAAGTAGCAACTTGCCACTGGTCGGCGCTTCGATCGGCCAGCAATCGCGATACGTGACTTGTGTGCAAACTTGGATACAATGATGATTCACGCATGCGAACCTGTATACAATGGTGATTTTCAACGTATTTTCTTTTAAGTGTTTACACAGGTTTTTCGGGAAAGTTTGTTCTAGCTTATATGTCTGTTCTCTGTGGTTAGACCGAACTAGGTAACAATTTATTGATTTCAAGAAAAACGAGTTTAAAGTTTGAATCGCAGTATCCTCTACATAATAATTAGAAATTACTTTTTGCCATAATTTTTGCTTTTTCTTACATATTTAAAATCTGGCAAAAGTCAAATGTTGCTGAAGTAATTCTGTATCCAATTCTATCAATATCTCATTTTTTGATGTTTGTATACCTAGTTGATTCGTGCAAAATCAGAACCCGAATCTGGTAGCTTTACTACGAAGTGTATCTTTCTTCCAAGCAGTGATGTACCGATGGGAAAAATTCCATCTTCCCGGGTTTTTATTTTTGGGCTTTAACCGGGTTTTTTCCCAAATCATTTTAACCCGGACGAAATATGGTTTTTTTCGTTTTATCGAATGTATGATGTTCATTTAATGTTTTGCCTTTTTCAATAGAAAGGTATTGCAATTGCTCTGAAAACCGACTTTTTAACGAAGGCCCGGAGGGCCGAGTGACATATACCATTCGATTCAGTTCGTCGAGTTCGGCAAATGTCTGTGCGTGTATATGTATGTGTGTATGTATGTATGTGTGTATGTGCGTCTGTATGTGCATGTGACCAAAAATGGCACTCATTTTTCTAAGAGATGGCTGAACCGATTTTGACAAACTTAGTCTCAAATGAAAGGTGTTGCAGGGTGAAAGGGTTCCCATAAGCTGCTATTGAATCTCTAGTGGATCCGACTTCCGGTTCCGGAATTACAGGGTGGTGAGCACGATCACGCAGAAAATGTCGATTTTAATAAATTCTGCAATTAATGCATAAAGGTGAATTTTTTACCAAAATATGACCACAACTGCTTCGATTTGTAGTATTAGGTCACTAACATCCATTCAAAGTCTATTTGGTAAATTGGCAACCATCGTCGGTTCTGGAAGCCCCAGCGGAAGTATCCAAGTTCAGAATAACAGTCACATCGGTTTCTCGAAAATGGCTAGACCGATTCAACCAAACTTAGTCTCAAATGAAAGGTGTTGAGTCCCCGTATATGGCAATTAAATTTCATCCCGATCCGACTTCCAGTTCTGGAGTTACGGGTTGTGGCGTGCGATCACATAGCAAATTGTGATTCAAACCGATACTCCGATGAAAGCAAAAAAGGTAAAAATTTCGCTAAAATGTCTCTCAAACTACTTAAATTTGCAGTTCTAGATCACCGACGGCCAACCAAACTTTCGTTGGCTACATCGACTACCATAGACGGTTCCGGAAGTGCCCGGGAAAAGCGGCCATCTTTCAAAATTGACGAACTCACATCAGTTTCCCGGAAATGGTTGGGCCGATTTTCACAAGCTTAGTCTCAAATGATAGCTACAATATCCCACAGATGTCTATAAAATTTCGTACGGATCTCTTATATGGGTCCGGATATATAGACTAAACCATCAGGTCACATATGAAATTCCCATATAAGCCGGAACTCAATTTTTTTTTTTCAATGGGGGAATCCCATGAAATTTCAGAAATCGAATTCGTATTTTTGATGCCAAACATCTTTAAAATGCATGAAACGTCGAGATTTTATGTTATCTCGATTTTTTTTTTATAAACATCGACTTTTTGGGACTTATCCGATTTCGCTCCGTTTTTCAATTCAATGTTACCGTGGCTGGTTTTTCTTTTGCAAAATTTTAGAACTCGAATAATGATTTCTTTTCTTGTATATAGTTGTCAAGTCATGTATAATAAAATTGTAATGTATATATTTGAAAACTTTTAATAAATATAAGCAACTAAAAAATTCTCGTGTTCACGATTGAGAAAGGCACAATTGCACCGCTAGGTGGATTAAAACAGGTTTTTAACCTTTGGGCAGTCGCGCTAGTGCACGCTGCTCTGAAAATCTAGCGAAATCGTCTTAGGGCACCAGCGGCTGCTCGTTCAGTAGGCCATAAGCGCGACTTCCGGAGGGTTAAGGAATCTTGCATTTACATTTGAGAGACCGAAAATAAAAGTCGCAAGGATAAAACATACTTTGTAGAACCCCCTCCTGATATCTTAGCATGTAAAGATCGAATGTATACATCAAGCGTAAAAATCGGAGATCCTTGAGTATAAGAATCGCTTAGAATATTCTCACCTGAAAAAGTCGGCAAGTATGAACCTCCAGTATAATTCGCTCACAGGAAATTCCGTACAACGCTACATTCAATATTAAAAGTTGGATAAAGAAAAGTCCTTTGTAAGAACCGGATATACTTTTTTACGGTTTTTATTCTATATGACATAATCGAAAAGCTCCTGTCCGATTTTGAAATATTTTCACATTCTAGTATATTTATAACGGGTTTTACGACTTTAATTTCAATCCATTCTATATTCCAACTTGTTTCATATAATACTGGGAATAATATTCATTGTTACTCTGACTAGTGAAAATTAGAATAATCGTATGATGCCAAAACTACTTTTATTCTGCTTGTTACTCATTTTAAGGGTTGCTATACTTTTAGCGAAATAAGGTAGGTAATCACACAAAATATGGAAAATACCTATTTAGTTCGGTGAAAAGTAAAAGGGAGTAATATGCAAAAAATGGAGTGGCCTTGACATTCGTATGAACAGTAATCAGAAATCTCACAAATCGCAATCCAAATTCTTTCGGTATCAACTACATCAGCAACAGTAGAAAAAATGTTTAGTACGTTTAGGTGCATTCACAGTAAGAAACGCAACCCAAAAAGTGTTTTATCACTTATTTAACCACAATATTTGTAAAGAAATGTTGGATCACCGCTATAACAATGATTCAATCGAGGAAAACCATTCAGAATTCATATACATGCAAAACTTTATGACAATAACGCTCATAAATAAAATAAAAATGTTTGGATAACAATACATTAATGTTCAATTACTAAAATATCAAAAAATTGCAAAAAAACCCAATTTTCCCGCGAAAAAAACCTTGGGTTTTTGGGTAAACAGGTCTAATACGCCCCCCTTAAGCAAAAATAGCTATATTTCAACATTCGACACTATGATCCCCGCACCAACTTACTAATTTATTGTTATATTAGTTTGAAATTAGTACCCGTTTCATTTTTTATTAAAAACGCTTTTAATCCACCTGTGTGATGAGACATTTCTTATAACTCTTATCACGTTCTTCGGATATTATACCGATTAAAAACGCTTTTAATCCACCTAACAGTGTGATGAGACATTTCTTATAACTCTTATCACTCTCTTCGGATATTATATAATTTGAGAAAATTTAGAACTTGATGCTTCGCGATGTTTTTGATAACACATACTACATGGGATTGTGGCAGGACACAGAGAATCGCTCAAATCAGCATAGGACAACATCAGTGCTAGAAATCTCAAACCAAATCAATGGGAAAGCGAAAAAATGGCCCATAAAATAGACATACAAACGAATTATTGCTAATGCTCTGTTAATAAAATATCTAAATTCCTCAATCAATGCATTGTGGTGGGAAAACTGAATTTTCCTAAAGGGGTTATGTATATTGTACTGTGCCAAAAAATCGATTTTTTTTTAATCGAAATGAAGTTTATACTTTACTCAAATTTCCAAAGCGATGAGATCTAAAAATCAACGCTTTTTCTGAAAAAAAAAACGCGATACTAGCAGTGATACCATTCAAAGAAAATCAACAATGAATATTTCTAGGCTTGGTTTTATTTCCTATTTAAGAACTATTGTGTTTTTTACATCCTAGTTTACATGATTCAGTGATCGAAACCCAAAACTTCATCAAGTATTTGAAATTATTAAATTAAAATTTTTGTTTGCTATTGAAATTGACAAAATGATAGTATCGCCCCTTTGACGATTGTTTACTTTTTCGGTCCCACCTATCAGCATTGAAGTATCGCCCTTACGTTTTTTTACAATACCAATTTTACAATTGGTGGGGGTTTGTGGAAAATCGATCTTACTATCCAAACGGCATAATTCCGAAACCGTAATTTTTGAAGTTTTAAAATTATGCAGAATTATTTTTTCAGAAAATAGTAACAGAATTCGTGTCTTTAGCGAATTTGTTGAGACTTTATTGTAGTCATGAATATTAACCTGAGAAAATTCACCATAAATACTTCGTGGACGATATACCGACAAAATTATTTTATCAAATGATGCGCTGTTTAACGTTTGTAAAACTCATCGAAGATACTAAACCTCCGAAATTGGCGGTTTCAAAACGATGTTATCTTGACCTTAAATTACTGTTTTTGAACATTAGACCTACACATATAATTGGTCATACAACAAAAATCAAATTCTCATCAAAATCGATCAGGACCTGCTAGAGTCGAATGGAAATCGTCATTTCTCATAAATTTCTCTCTACATTCGGAAAGTGTTATCCTCGATATTAATCATATTACGTTTTCGTCTCAACTCGACGCATTCCCAAAATAAAAACCTGTTTTAATCCACCTAGTAATGCAATTGTGCTATTCTCATTTGTCCAGACTACGATTCCATGGCGGGTTATGTTCAATACAATGGTGGAAATGAATATTACATGTTCAGTACGATTTGTTATATTTGTTATACGTACAATGGATCGACAACCACGATCTTGAGATACTATGTGATACTGAAACATCGCTTGACCGCCGCTGGTTTCAAGCAATGTTTCAGTATCACATAAGTAAGTAAGATCCGGGAGGTCCGGGTCCTGCCGAAAATTTTCAACTTGTTAAGAAATTTTAAACTAGTTTTAATTTTAAAGTAGCAACCACTCACTGCATACTCCCTCCGGGCCGGTATGATTGACGATTTTTAGAGTGATTGCATAACCTTTCTATATGAGAAAGGCAAAAATGTACCAAAGTCCAAAAAATCAATTTTTGTCAAACATTTTTTTTCGAGTTAACATCAAATCTCGATGTGTCATGCATTATAAGGTCATTTGGCATCAAAAATACAAAATTCATTTCGAAAATTTTTCATTTCAGTTTATATGGGAATTTACTGTGTGATTTCACTCTTCAACTCGTAACTCCGGAACCGGAAGTCCAATCAATAAAAAAATCAATTGCAGCCGATGGAAAGGTTGTACCTTTCATTTGAGACTAACTTTGTGCAAATCGATCCAGCCATCTCTGATTAACAGAGGTCACATTTATTTCCACATACACACATACATACCGTAAACCGGGATGACATTGATCACTTTTCAAAGTAATCTTTACATATTTGTAGACGCAACACATTTTTTTCAAGTTTAATAGTTTTAAACCATGTACTGATGTATGGAGAACAAGATTGGATGGTTTTACCTAAAATTGTCCGCTTACAGCTATTTTTCCAAAAATGATTTCAAGTTGAAGTACGTTTTCGTATTCCGGGGTGACTTTGATATCCTGCATGTTCACCCACATTAAGTTATCATTGTCAATGTTTTTCATTGAAATGCTTGTTTAAACTGATTCAGGAAAGATATTCATTGTTAAATAGATGTTAATTGGTATTATACAAAGTATTTCAATGTACTGTAAAATTCGAGTAATCAAAATTCCTATAATTAGTGTCCAACTAGAATAAAAGATTCTGAAAACCTTTAAAACTGCTAGAATTGTTTTATTTCAGTGCTTTATCGATGTACAAAAAGTTTCATCCATTCTAACACGTTGGAATATTGAACAATAAAAAAATGTTGCGAATTTTAGCTTAAAATAATTTGAAATAATTGCCAACTAGTTTTACAAAAAATGTATTAAAAATAAACAAACTCTTAAAACTAAAGTTGGTACATCCCAATCTAAAGGAAAATAAAAACTTCGCTTGTAATTTATTACTTTTGCTCAAATCTGAGATTTATTTGATTTATAAAAAATAGACACTTCATGAAGCTTCGTAAAAATAAGATAAAGTCAAATATCGGTTTTTTGTAGTTTTTGTACCCAAAAACCGAACAATATACTCAAAAAGTATAACAAATCAGTATTTTATAAGTTTAGAGTAAAACTCAGTTCAAATTAAAATGATTCGGTAGATTATTCTGGTTTAATAAGCGATCTAGGAAAAAAGTTTCGAGTGATCAAAGTCACCCCGCTGATCAAAGTCACCCCGGTTTACGGTACACACACAGACATTTTCCGATCTCGACGAACTGAGTCGATTGGCATATGACACTCGGCTCTCCCGGTCGGAATTAGATTGACGAATTTTAGAGTGAATGAGAAAGGCAAAAACATTTTTAGCAAATGTTGAAAGTTATGCATTTTTGATGGGCTGTTCTATGTTTTAGAGACATTAAATCAATTTTAACTTCGCTTCCTATTAAATAAAGACCCTTATTACAGTACATCTCTACAAAAATGAGCTCAATTTGAAAATAAATCTGAGGATTATGATTGATTACAGAACTGGAACTTTCCATTGGAATGTTTTCAGGCAGGAATTGGATATTGATGCAATTAGACAACTGTGAAATCAAGACCAATAGATCAGTTACATATCAGGACCCCATTCCGACAATTTATCAAAAGTCCTCATGATGTTTACAACAACAGGATATCAATGTACGGATCAGATAATTGTTATTGTAATATTGAATTAAAACAGTCTGCATCAATAAATTTTCAACTTCAATCCAATATTTTTTTTGGGTGTGTTGGGGGGGGGTTGTATGGTGTTAAACCCCAAAACCTTATCTTGGTTACGCTGTTGCTTGGAGTTATTTATTTCGCTTTTCATTTTCCTATATGTTTCAGATCGATCCGATGGTTATAAGTTAGAAAAATTGCAGTCAGAAGGTTCGCACAAATGAACATTTTTGCACTGATAAGTTATCAAGTTCCTTCCAGACAACTTGAGAGGTGTTCGGTGATTATTTCTAGCGGTTGTAGATAGAAAAATGAAATACAAAATTCGATTTATCGAAATAATGTTTGGCATATTTCAATGGATTATTACTATATTGAACAAAAAATAGGCGACAAAGAGTAATCCACGAACAACAAGCCATAACTTCTACAGTATTCAAAATAGATATTTAAAGTCTTCAGTAAAGTTATTCGCAAAAGTAAGAGCTACAAATTTGCTGAAGGCATCATTTCGATATAATCACTTCCAAGAAAATTTGTGAAAATATCTCACTCATAGGGGGATTAATCAGCAAAAGCACAATACCAAAAGAAAGGGCATATTGCCTCCATTAAATTCACTGAAGATACTATTGACCTAAAATTAACCGTTTTGGCGTTAAAAATAGATTACATGTTATTGGTCATATTTTTGGCAATGGGAAATGATAAAAATCTTTCGTCCGCATTTAATGTTAAATATCTCTTTTGATAATAGTCCGATTTCAACAATCTATAGCTTGTTCGAAAGGTATTTGTTGAAGCTGTCTAAAAACATGTGAATTGTTAATCTATATTGTCAATTTTGGCAGATAATTCAAAAAAACTGCAAAAAACGCTATTTTTACGCATTCAAACATTCATATCTTGGAAACTAAACATCAGAATCAAAAACAAATTAATAGCGTTCATACTGTTTTTTAGTTCTTTCATTTAAAATTAGTTTGGATAAGATCGGTTCAGCCATTTCTGAGAAACAAGAATGAGAATTTTTCCGTTACATACACACACACAGACATTGTCCCAAATCGTCGAGCTGAGTCGATCGGTATATAAGACTCGGCCCTCCGGGCCTCGGAAAAAATCTTGAAAGTTTGAGCGAATTCTATACATTTCTTTTATAAGAAATGTAAAACATTTTGAACATGATGCTTCGCGATTTTTTGATAACAAATACTCAATGGTATAGTGGCAGGACTCAGAGAATCGCTCAACAACAGGACAACATCAGGGCTAGAAATCTCAAAAGCGTAACCAAATCAATGGAAAAGCAGACATACAAACGAATTATTACTAAGGCTCTGTTATATGTCATTATATCAAAATTCTTCAATCAATGCATTGTGTAAGGAAAACTGAATTTTCCTAATGTGCATATATGTTGTGCTGAGCCAAAAAAATCGAATTTCCTTTTGAATCAGTTTGAAGTTCATACTCTCAATAGCGTTTACTCAAATTTCCAACGCCACTGATAACTAAGAACTGGAATTGCAGCTCTTGATATCGCGCAACCTCTGAAGTGTTCACTTTACTTCGATATCGACTTTCCAGTAGTATCTTTGATTTGAATTATTATCGCTAATCCTAATGCCAAAGAACAAATAAAAAACTTTGGAAACCCGTTAGGGAAAATCATCGTCAATAACTGAAATTTTCTTTTTCACAAAACTTTTCGGTAACCCTCCGTCACTTAGGTTAGTGCACTGGGTGCACGTTGTTCTGAATATCTAACGAAATCGTCTTAGCGCACCAACTGGTCTCATTCAGATCCATTTGCGCGATTTTCGGCGGGGTAAATCTGAAATGAATTCTAAAAACCAAGTTCAATTTCATAATTTTTAGTTCAGTAATTCGAGAGACCGTGCTCACCGCAAGCCATAAAAGAATAAACTGCGTTGTGAAGCGACGGTCACTGTCCGTTTATTAAAAAAATAATAAAAATTATTGTATAATTTTATAATTATTAATACTTTATAATTTTCACAACCTTACTAGAGAAAGTTGTTCAATAAGCTTTTGTAATATTGTGTAGGATAGCGATTCTCAACCTGGGGTCCGCGGACCCCTAGGGGATGATGAAGTCGTTGTTGGGGGGTCGTGAGGGTTCGCAACCGCCCAGGGTAATTTCGAAGCGCTCCGCGATCGCCCAGCATAATTTCTAAGGGGTCCGCGATGACCTAAGGTGATATCGAAGGGGTCCGCGGAGCAAACAAGGTTGAGAACTGCTGGTGTAGGACAAAAGTTGAAAATTTCTGTATTTTCTCAATCTGCAACAAAAACAAAACAACAACTCTTAAGTATACCGATTAATTTAGGATACCCTTTTAACATTAACTATCGTGCGAATGGGAACAAGTTTTTCAAATTTTGGACGAATTCGACATAATAACTTCTTGAAAACTATAAAAAATTGGTGTATTTTGATGCAATTGATAACAATATCCTTAAACAATTGGATGTATCTATTATTGTGAGACACTTTGAATAATAAATACAGGTAAGACTCGTTTTTATCAGCCCCATGGTGTATTTTAGGCTGACAAAATGAGGACATTGACTAAATCGGGACATATTTTTTCTTTCTTTATAATCAACTGAAGCTGTTGAAATATTCTTCCCTTTCCTTGATGTAGTCTGATAGCTATTTCTGATTATCTAATATAAATTTGTCTTAAAAGGGTCTTCTATTTCTATTTTTCCATTTCTATTCTCTTATCTTTGCATCTTTAAGATAAGAAAAACATGATCAAGAAAGGAATTCAGTCTTGCTCTATCTAATTAGCATAATTCCGAAACCGTCATCTTTGAAGCATTAAAATTATGGAGTTTTTCAAAAAATTGTAACCAAGTTCCGTCTTTAGCGAATTTGTTGAGACTATCATTTAAAAAATATATTGCAGGCATGAATACTACGTGTAGGCTGTATGTCGAGTTTTAAAAAAATATTTATGAAATGACCCTTAATCAATTTTTTTCTAAAATTACTTTCTATTGTGAGCTTTACAAACTCAAGCTTTGCATAAAATGTAAATTTTATTAACTATAAACAGTAGAAGAGATTTATCATAAACAGTAAAATCATAATAACTTATTTTAAAGTTAAATACAAATAGCCCAAAGTATTTTGATACCCTGGACACATGGAGCCTTCAAGTCCTCAACAAAGTGGTTTGTAATAGCACTCCCCAAGATTTTGCTGAAGACATTAAGTCTCGATTTTTTTTTTAAATTTTGATTATATATAGCTTTAAACCATAGGGTCAGAGAAATCTCTTTTAGAAAAATCTCTGATCCTATGTGCGTGGTTGGGAATCGAACCCAGGTGAGCTGCGTACAAAACAATCGATTTACCAACTACGCTATGCGCGTTCCCCAAGAATTAAATTTGTTTGAAGAGTAAATTCTCCATAAATACTTCTTGGAGGATACAACGCCAAAATTATTTTATCAAATGCTGTGCTGTTTAATGTTTGTAAAATTCATCGAAGATACTAAACCTCCGAAATTGGTGGTTTCAAAATGATGCGATCTTGACCTTAATTTGCTATTTTCGAACATTTATTATGGCTATTCATATAATTGGTAATACAACAAAAATAAAATACTCATCAAAATTGATCAGTACCTGTTAGAGTCGAACGGAAAACGCCATTTTTCATAAAAATCCCTTGACTTTCGGAAAGTGTTATACTCGTTATTAACCATTAGCAATTTTTCGGTGAGCAGTTCTATGTTTCATAGACAATAAATCAATTCCAACTTCGCTACTTATTAAAAAAGACCGTAACCCATATTACAGTACATCCCTTCAAAAGTGAGCTCTATATGATAGAAAATCTGAGAATTATGATTAATTTCAAAATTCTGGGATGAGTTTCTATTGGAATATTTTCATGCAGGTATTTGATATTGATGTGATTAGACAACTGTGAGATCATGACCAACAGGTCACTTACAGGTCATGATCCCAATTCCACAACTTTTCAAAAGTTCTCATGGTGTTTAAAACAACAGGTTATCTTTGTACTGATTTCATAATTATTGAATGAAGTCAGTCAGCATGAATAAATTTTTTCTGTTTATTCCAATTTTTTTATGTTGTTGGGGAGAGGACCCGATCAAAATGAAATAACAAGATTATAACAGAACACAATTTGTGTAACATATTGTGTTATAAATTTGGTCTCGTTAGTAGTTAAAATAACAGAAATTTATAACAAGTAACAACGTGAGATAAATTCTTGAAATATTTCTGTTATGTGTTTCTGATCGGGGAGGGGTGCTTTAAACTCCAAGCCTCCTCTTGGTTAGGCCATTGCTTGGAGTTATTTATATAGCTTTTCATTCTCCGAGATATGTTTCAGATTGATCCGCTGGTTATAAGTTAGAAATTTTGCACTCAGATTGCTCGCGAACAAATGAACATTTTGTGCACCGATAAGTAATCAACTTCCATCCAAGGAATTGTTCAGTGGTTATTTCCAGTGGTTTTAGATACAAAAATGAAATACCAAATTCGTTTTGTCGAAAAAATATTTGGCTTTTTTAAATGAATTATTACTATATTGAACAATAAACAGGCGACAAAGGGTAATCCACAAACAACAAGCCATAACATTTAAAGTGTTCAAAATAAATATTCGATGTCTTCAGTAAAGTTATTCGCAAAAGTAAGAGCTACAAATTTATTGAAGGCATCATTTTGATATAATCACTTCCAAGAAAATGTATGAAAATATCTCACTGTTAGGGGGATTAATCAGCCAAAACACAACACCAAAAGAAAGGGCATATTGTATCCAGTAAAATCTCTGAAGAAACTATTGACCTAAAATTAGCCGTTTTGGCGTTAATAATAGATTGCATGATTTTGGTTTTATTTCTGTCTATGGGAAAAGATAAAAATCTTTCGTCCGTATTTAATGTTAAATATCTCGTTTGATAAATATTCAACTTCAACAATCTATAGCTCGTTCGAAAGGTATTCGAATAAGCATTCTAAAAATATATAAATTGTTCAGTTGCGTCATCTGCGTCAATTTCGACAGTAAATTTAAAAAAACTGCAAAACGCCATTTTTCACCTTCAAGCATTCAAATCTTGGAAACTAAACATCGGAATCAAAACCATTAAATAGCATTCTGTTTGTGTGATAGGCCTTTCATTTAAAATTGGTTTGGATAAGATCGGTTTAGCCATTGCTGAGAAACACGAATGAGTCTGTCCGTTACATACACACACAGACATTGTCCCAAATCGTCGAGCTGAGTCGATTGGTAGATAAGACTCGGCCCTCCGGGCCTCGGAAAGAAATCTTGAAAGTTTGAGCGAGATCTATACATTTCTTTTCTATGAAATGTAAAACATCCTGATACAAGTATTATTGAACATTTTTCAATGATGCCTAAATTATAGTTTTTGCTATCACTAGGGTTCGTCGCGGTTGCGGTAATTACCGCAACCGCTCGGTATTTACCACACCCGCACCGCAAAATCTGCGATGCGGTGACACTTTTTCCCGCAGATGCGGTGCGGGAAAGAACTTTTACCGCGCGGTACCGTACTGCAAAAAAATAATTGATAAAGTGATAATTTTGATTATTCTAAATTGATAAACAGACTGCTATTACAAAAGAAAATCTAGCTGTGCCCAAAATATTTTGACGCTATTATTTTTACGACATATTTTGGACTAGTTATTGGATACTTTTAAGCAAAAATTCACAAACTAACCATTTCAAATACATAAAATGCAAGATCCAAAAAGAGACAAAATTATTAGATCATTTAAAAAAATAAATTTGTACTCTTAAATCCAATTTAAAAGTGCATCACTTCTCCCGATTTCTGTTGGTAATCGTGGAATTGTGAATCGTTATCGATATCAATTTTTCAATTGCGAATTTTGACTAATTTAAAGGAATTAGAGATGAACTAATTATGCTGGGACTTAAACACAAACTCAAAGAATATAATTATCTTCGTCAAACCAAACGAATTTGCAATAATTGGCAGTAAAGCATACAAATGTATGAAAGCGTCCAAAATAAGGAGGGGTCCAAATTTGGATGATTATTCTATCATTCGATCATCAGCATCGTATTTCTATCTTCTTTGATTGCTGTGTAAATTCAATGTGAATTTTTCTACAGTAAATTTTAATGGACTCTTTCTCAAAAAGTATGCATAACTTTTTTTCGCGTACTTCCATTCAAATTTACTATATTTTTCTACCAAATTAAGTCCTAATATTTTTCAGTTAAGACTATTTTGTAGCTTTTTTTGCCAAATACCACATAGTTTGACTCCCGTTCACTGCAATTGAAGTTTTTGCCTTTGGCTTATTGTCAAAATATTCGAGGAAAATACATTAAATGCTAGAACTTTCGAACTAGCCTTAGGAAAATTACACTTCATACATTTTCAAAGGGAGCAATCTTAGTTGTTGAATGAGAATACATCTGTTTCTTGAAGAATGCGGAAGTTAGAGTTTTGAGATATATTGTCCGTAAAACCCCCTATTTTTAAAAGTCATTTCTGCTGTATGCTACAAATCATACATTTTTTGCAGTTTTTCTAATGTTCAATAATTCTGTACCGGTTGAGACCGAACACCTGATTAGATGTAATGTATACAGCAATTTTTTCGTCAAATATGGCGCCGTTCTTATTGATGAAATACAATATGGTTTTATTTCACTGTATTGGAATATATGCGCTACTATATAGAAGTACTGGTATTTCGACTTTAAATTTTTTTTGGTGAAATTCCTTTAAGAATGAAAGGTGGTTTTACTACGTAAATGCGAAAATCATACATTTTATTTTCAAATGTCAAAAGCATTGAAAATATGAATTTTTAAAGAAAAAAATATGCAACTTCATTCCTTATTACATTTTTATTCCACTTTTTACAATTAACTGAAGGGTTGCTAAAATAAAAGTTTTCCTATTACTGCAGTAGAACGTTTTTGAATGTATAATGTTTGCCTTAAAATGAACGGAATTTTATTAAGAGAAAATGAAAAGTTGATTTTTTCATAAACAATACATTCTGATTCTTAAAGTTAAATTTCGTGTGAATAAAAATAACATTTTATTATATACTGTTACACAAATGAACAATTTTCCAACACTATTTTTTAAAAATATGAAAATTTTACCGCATTTACCGCATTACCGCGCGGTGCAGTGCGGTAAGTAAAGTGCGGTTGCGGTAAGCGGTGCGGTTTTATTATTTTTTTGCGGTTGCGGTGCGGACAATCCATTTACCGCCCACATCCGCACCGCGACGAACCCTAGCTATCACCCAATGTCCCTGGTTACAGTGTAATATGCCCCACAACAAGAGGATGGTATGCCCCACAGCAATCGGTGAGTAGGGGAAACCTAGGAGATTTGAAACAAAGGAAAGTTAAAACAGTGCCTATTATTAGCGAAACAGTACCGTTAGGGATAAAACAATAAAGGCTCAAACAGAATAGAACTTCACCGT
>NW_026683395.1:0-63000 GCF_030247195.1 Topomyia yanbarensis | reverse complement strand
TTAGACAGAATCAAATTCAACTTGCTGAAGAATCTGCCTGACACTGCAAAAAGGCGCTTGTTGAATTTATTTAACAAGTTTCTTGGGGGTAACATTGTCCCTTATGAATGGAGGCAAGTGAAGGTCATCGCCATCCAAAAACCAGGAAAACTAGCCTCCAACCACAACTCGTATCGGCCGATTGCAATGCTGTCCTGTATTCGGAAGTTGTTCGAGAAAATGATCTTGTTTCGCCTCGACAATTGGGTTGAAATTTCGCCT
Organism: Topomyia yanbarensis; assembly: GCF_030247195.1. Taxonomy (NCBI): domain Eukaryota; kingdom Metazoa; phylum Arthropoda; class Insecta; order Diptera; family Culicidae; genus Topomyia; species Topomyia yanbarensis. The sequence goes on along the minus strand of NW_026683395.1, from coordinate 62,739 downwards.
CGACAATTTGGCTTCCGCAAAGGCAAAGGGACGAACGATTGCCTTGCGTTTGCTTTCTACAGAAATCCAAATGGCCTATGCTAACAAAGAGCAGATGGCATCAGTCTTCTTGGATATTAAGGTGGCTTTTGACTCAGTTTCCATCAACATTCTGTCAGAGAAGCTGCACCAGCATGGTCTTTCACCAATTTTAAATAACTTTTTGCTAAACCTGTTGTCTGAAAAGCACATGCACTTTTCGCATGGCGATTTAACAACATCGCGATTTAGCTACATGGGTCTTCCCCAGGGCTCATGTCTAAGTCCCCTGCTCTACAATTTTTACGTGAATGACATTGACGATTGTCTTGCCAATTCATGCACGCTAAGGCAACTTGCAGACGACGGGGTGGTCTCTGTTACAGGGCCCAAAGCTGCCGACTTGCAAGGACCATTACAAAATACCTTGGACAATTTGTCTGCTTGGGCTCTTCAGCTGGGTATTGAGTTCTCCACGGAGAAAACTGAGTTGGTTGTTTTTTCTAGGAAGCTTGAGCCAGCGCAACTCCAGCTTTTATTAATGGGTGCAACGATCAACCAGGTTTTCACATTTAAATATCTCGGGGTCTGGTTCGACTCTGAAGGTATCTGGGGATGTCACATTAGATATCTGAAACAGAAATGCCAACAAAGGATCAATTTTCTCCGAACAATAACTGGAACATGGTGGGGTGCTCACCCAGGAGACCTGATCAGGTTGTACCAAACAACGATATTGTCGGTGATGGAGTACGGGTGTTTCTGTTTCCGCTCCGCTGCGAACATACACTTCATCAAACTGGAGAGAATCCAGTATCGTTGCTTGCGCATTGCCTTGGGTTGCATGCACTCGACCCATACGATGAGTCTCGAAGTGCTGGCGGGCGTTCTTCAGCTAAAAATCGATTTTGGGAACTCTCATATCGATTGCTCATCCGATGCGACATTCTGAACCCGTTGGTGATTGAAAACTTCGAGAGGCTCGTCGAGCTTAACTCTCAAACCCGTTTTATGTCCTTGTACTTCGACTACATGGCACAGAGCATCAATCCTTCTTCGTATAATCCCAACTGTGTCCGTTTCCTAGATACTTCTGATTCTACTGTATTCTTCGACACATCCATGAAGGAAGAGATTCGTGGAATCCCGGACCATATACGCCCGCACGTGATCCCCAATATATTTTATAATAAATTCCGAGAAGTCGACTGCGACAAAATGTTTTACACTGACGGATCAAATCTCGATGGGTCCACTGGCTTCGGTATCTTCAACAATACTATCACCGCTTCATTCAAGCTCAATGATCCCGCTTCAGTTTACGTCGCAGAGTTAGCTGCAATTCAGTACACCCTTGGGATCATCGACACTCTGCCCACAGATCACTACTTCATCGTTTCGGACAGCCTCAGCTCTATCGAGGCTCTTCGTGCGGTGAAGCCTAAAAAGCAATTCCCGTATTTTCTGGGGAAGATACAGGAGTCCTTGTGTGCGTTATCTGAAAAATCTTATCAGATTACCTTTGTTTGGGTCCCCTCTCATTGTTCTATCCCGGGCAATGAAAAGGCCGACTCATTAGCAAAGGTGGGCGCATTAAATGGTGACATATACGAAAGACCAATCTGCTTCAACAAATTTTTTAGTATTTGTCGTCAGAGGACGCTCAACAGTTGGCAAACCTCGTGGAGCAATGGGGAACTTGGACGATGGCTACATTCGATTATCCCAAAGGTATCAACGAAGCCTTGGTTCGGGGAGATGGATGTGGGTCGGGATTTTATTCGCGTAATGTCCCGACTTATGTCCAATCACTACACCATGGATGCGCATTTGCGGCGTATTGGGCTTGCGGAGAGTAGTCTGTGCGCTTGTGACGAGGGCTATCACGACATCGAACACGTTATCTGGGTATGCGCCGGGTATTGTGACGCCAGGTCTCAGTTAAAGGAATCCCTTCGGGCCCGAGGTAGACCACCCAATGTACCAGTCCGAGATATGCTGGCAACTCGTGATTTCCCCTATATGTCCCTTCATAAAAACGATAAATATCCCAATTTAGCCCCTCTCTTTTATTTCCCGTTTTTAGAGTTTCCTCCTGCCTTGTGGAACCGATCAGCTCCAGAGTGCCACTATGTAACCGCCGTCGCCCTTACCACTACGCCTGCATAGAAGGAAACTGAAGCGAGAGCGACTCGAGGTCCGATGACTTTTGAAAGATTCCCCGCGGGTCCGAAGAATACCATCCGCCAATCCGGTACTCGGCGACTTACTAGACTGAGGCGCAAATTTGTTTCGCTGATCCCCCTTCCCCCCCGTTCGAGCGAAAGTTGCAAGTTTTGCTCTTCTTTCCCTGTCTCTCCCCTGTCCTTGATACAACTGCTGCTACACTGATGCGGAAATAAGCCATCCTCTGAATATCTTGACCAAGCATAAGTTTTAGTTAAAAAATTCAAATTAGTATTCTGTATTCCTAGTTTTAAGATAGCTATAATTTTTACTCTTTATTGAAACTCTTGTCCTCCATCTTGTAAATAGAATTGAATCCCTAGTTTTAAGATTTCTGTGAAGTTTCTCATAAATATTTGTTCCCCCTTTTGTGTACTAAACTATATTGTTAGTTTTAAGATAACCGTAAAATATTTCGTAAAATACTATTACTCCTCCTCTTGTATATCAAAGTGAATCCCTTGTTTTAACTTTTCATAAAAAAATCTTTTGGCCCTCTCTTGTATATTGAATCTTATTTCTAGTCTTAAGATAGCTGTAAACTTTATTTTCCTTTGTAAAAACAAATATTTCAACATTGTAACCTCCTAGTTTTAAGATATCCAAAATGTAAAAACAAAAGCATTTGGCACCGCCAAGCTAACGCATTTGTGTCTATTAAATAAACGAAATGAATAAAAAAAAGGTGCGAAATCGGCAAAGTCTCAAAAAGTCGATTTTCATAAAAAAAATTTTTCGAGATAACATAAAATCTCGACGTTTCATGCATTTTAAAGATGTTTGGCATCAAAAATACGAATTCGATTTCTGAAATTTCATGAGGTCCCCCCTTTGAAAAGAAAATTTGAGTTCCGGCTTATATGGGAATTTCATATGTGACCGGACGATTTAGTCTATATTTCCGGACCCATATAAGCAATCCGTACGAAATTTTATAGACATCTGTGGGGAACTCCGCTAGCGAATGACGGATCCCAATAGTAGCATGTCTGTAATAACATACGTACATGGAACTATTGAGAACCAGAGCTACAGGTCCAAAGCCCTGGTAAAGGAGGATGGTTGTGATGATCCGGGCCGAGATCACCACGTAAAGCAATGTAGGGCATAACCCCAATTCCAAGGCGTGAAGCGACCCGTGCCGAGGGATGAGTGATCGAGGGGGTGAAAAAGATGCTCGATTGTTAACGGAGCCTGTGGGGTACCTGGGCAACCCCCACAGTAAGCGTCCCTTACCACGCTAATGCGGAGCTCTGGCGTGGCGGACATATATTTCTCGCGCTACTCGTGGGACTATACATGGAGATAAACAAAAATAAAAACAAACAGACGGAGGTGCCAAACCCCTTCGCAAGAGGTGGTTTGGCGAGGTCTCCCCCCCGTGGGGAGAGTAGTGGAGCGATGAGTGCTGCATCCGAAAGCACCAGTGACCCCCCAGCGGCGGTAGGCAATAACCCTACCAATGCATCGGAGGGGCCAATATCTGCGATGCGCAAAGTAGCGAAGCAACTCGATTCTATAATCGACTTCGCTAGCGGAAAGCAGAATATAGCCAAGGAGTTGAAGTTGAGCCTCCTGGAGCTCCGGAAAGCTGTTCGTGTCGCAAGACAGGAACAGCAGGCATATGTTGAGAGGGTGGAATGTCGGGAGAGGCCCGACAGAGAAACCCAGACAGTGGCCTCCAATAGGGAGGAAAGAGAGAAGGTCGATAGAGGTTCACAGACAGTGGCATTTACCTTCTACGGAGCAGCCACGTCGATCGGAGCGGCGACCGAGTTCCCCTCGAAGGGAAAAGGAAAGGGCAATCGCAAGACGGCATCGAATGCGAAGCGCCCTAGGAAGTCGCCAGGCGAGGGTGCCAAAACCGACACCACTCGGCGTGCAACCGTCAAGGTCAAACGCCGCCTGGGTGAGGTAAGCGAGGGCGAGAGTGACCTCGCTGTGGAGAGCGATGGTACCAGCAACCCGGCACGACCGGGGCAGGGGGGCTCAAACCCCTGGACGCTGGTCACCAAGAAAAAGCCGGCACCGAAACCGGAGGTACCGCGGCCTGCGAGGAAGCCTTGTGGTTAAAAACCGACAAGGACAAATACGCCGATGTCCTTAAATCGATGAAGGCGGCCGAAAGCCTCTCGGCCCTTGGGCAGGATGTGCGTAGCGTAAGACGCACCAACACGGGAGAGATGCTCCTGGTGCTGAAGCGAGGCGCACAATCAAGTGCAGTATATAAGGCCTTGGCCCAAGAGGTCCTTGGTGAGGGCGCCCAAATCAGGTCGCTAGGTGCGGAAACAACTCTCCAGTGCAAGCACTTGGACGAGTTCACGACCGCAGAAGACGTCGTCGCAGCCGTCAAGGAGCACTGCGGCGTCACAATCGAGCGGGCCTCTGTGCGATTGAGAGACGGACCCTCTGGCACCCAAGTAGCCTACCTCAGGCTACTGAATGCGGATGCCAAAAAGGTAACCGAGAAAGGGAAGCTGAAGATCGGCTGGTCGGTATGCCCTATTAGTATACCCCAGCCGCCTTCAGTGGATAGGTGCTATCGGTGCCTTGAATCCGGCCACAAAGCATACGAATGCAAAGGCATAGATAGGAGCAAGCTATGTCGTCGCTGCGGCGAGGAGGGGCATAAAGAGCGGGGGTGCACTAAGGCATATAAGTGCCTTATCTGCACCGCTAAGAAGCAAGCCCATAAACATGCTATGGGCGGACCTTCGTGTCCCTTCGGCGAGTTAAATAAGAAGAAGCCGTGAGAGTCACACAGCTAAATCTTAACCATTGTGCAGCAGCCCAACAGCTGCTGTGGCAGTCGGTCTCGGAGTCGAGGACAGATGTCGCCCTCTTATCAGACCCGTACAGCATCCCTGCCGGCAACGGCAATTGGGTGTCGGACGGGTCTGGAATGGTGGCAATCTGTACAACGGGAAGGTTCCCGGTTCAAGAGGTAATACACCCCTCCGCCGAGGGTGTGGCGATTGCCAAGATCAATGGTGTGTTCTATTGCAGCTGCTACGCCCCACCAAGGTGGCCAATAGAACAGTTCTACCAGATGATCGACAGGCTCTCGTCGGACCTCGTGGGCCGGAAACCGGTAGTAATAGCGGGAGACTTTAACGCTTGGGCAGTGGAGTGGGGCAGCCGCTGTACAAATAGCAGGGGTCAAGCGCTAATGGAAGCGTTTGCGAAACTCGATACTGTGCTAGCTAATGATGGCTCCGCTAGTACATTCCGTAGAAACGGAGTGGAGGCGTGGATTGATTTGACCTTTGCCAGCCCGAGTCTGGCTCCAGGCATGGAATGGAGGGTAGACGAAGGCTACACCCATAGCGATCATTTAGCAATCCGCTTTAAGATCAACTATGGTGTGCAGCATCCGAGGGCTGGAGATCCCTGTCAGGTACGCGGGTGGAAGTCCAATCACTTCGACAGCGAAGCTTTCACCGCGGCCCTGGGACTGGAGGCCAACACCGACAGTCTAAGCGGGGATGCGCTGGTAGCTGTTCTATCACGCGCGTGCGACGCCACTATGCCGAGAAAAACACTGCCAAGAAACGGTAGATGCCCGGTATACTGGTGGAGTGCCGAGATTGCAGCTCTACGGTCAGCCTGCCTCAGAGCTAGACGTAGGATGCAAAGAGCTCGCACCGAGGATGCAAGAGAGAACCGCCGTGAAGTGTTTCGAGTTGCGAAATTAGCCCTTAACAAGGCTATTAAAAGCAGCAAGAGAGCGTGTTTCAACAACCTGTGTGAGAGTGCCAACGCGAATCCGTGGGGTGACGCCTACCGGATTGTGATGGCCAAGACCAAAGGGGGCTCCTCACCCCCAGAACGGTCTCCGGACCGGTTGGCAACGATTATCGAAGTACTCTTCCCGTCTCGAGCCACAAGCCCCTGGCCACCTGCACTACGAGACAGTGCGGGCACGGTCGAAATGGTGGCTCCAGTGACGAATGAAGAACTACTCGCAGTGGCTAAATCCCTAGCAATGAACAAAGCTCCAGGGCCGGATGGAGTTCCAAACAACGCTCTCAAGGCAGCGATCATAGCGAACCCGAACATGTTCAGGCTAGCTATGCAGAGATGCCTTGACGAGTGCCGTTTCCCCGATAGATGGAAAAGGCAGAAACTGGTGCTGTTGCCGAAGCCCGGGAAGCCGCCAGGCGACCCATCGGCGTACAGACCAATCTGTCTGATAGACACGACTGGCAAACTGCTTGAGAGGATCATCCTCAACAGGCTCACCCCGTACGCGGAAGGTACGGACGGTCTGTCAAGCAACCAGTTTGGCTTTCGGAAGGGTAAGTCCACAGTGGACGCTCTCAACTCAGTGATAAATACTGCCGAGATAGCGATCCAACGAAAAAGGCGAGGTATTCGATACTGTGCGTTAGTGACACTTGACGTGAAGAACGCATTTAACAGCGCAAGCTGGGATGCCATCGCGCTCTCGTTACACCGGCTTAGCCTACCGGTGGGTCTGTACCGGATCCTGGAAAGCTACTTCCAAAACCGCGTACTGATATACGAGACCGATGCCGGTCAGAAAAGGGTTCCGATTACCGCCGGAGTCCCGCAGGGCTCGGTCCTAGGCCCGGTGCCATGGAACCTCATGTATGACGGGGTTCTGAGACTGAAGTTCCCTCCTGGGGTCAAGATCGTCGGCTTTGCCGACGACATAACCTTGGAGGTCTACGGGGAGTCAATTACTGAGGTAGAACTAACCGCAGAACACGCGATTAGCACGGTGGAGGAATGGATGAGCGCGAGAGGCCTGGAGCTCGCTCATCATAAGACGGAGGTAGTTATCGTCAACAACCGCAAGTCGGCACAACATGCAGTTATCCATGTGGGAGAAGTCGCGATCACTTCACAGCGAAGTCTGAAGTCTCTCGGAGTCATTATAGACGACAAGCTGACCTTCGGCAGCCATGTCGACTATACGTGCAAGAGAGCGTCGACTGCTGTTGCGGCACTATCGAGAATGATGTCCAACAGCTCAAAGGTGTGCGCCAGTAGACGTAGGCTACTGGCAGGCGTTGCCGTATCTATCCTCAGGTACGGCGGCCCGTCATGGTCAAGAGCACTGAGGGTAACCAGTTACCTACAGAAACTGGAGAGCACCTACCGCGTGATGTGCCTCAGAGTGATATCTGCCTACCGCACGGTATCACACGATGCATCCTGCGTGATAGCGAGCATGATGCCAGTCGGGCTGGTCATTCGGGAAGATGAGGAGTGCTTTGAGCTACGTGGAAATAGGGGAGCCCGCGAGCGCACCAGGGTGACCTCGGTCGCCAGATGGCAGCGTGAGTGGGACAACTCCTCGAAAGGTAGGTGGACCCACCGGCTGATACCTAGCATATCGAGCTGGGTGGGAAGACCCCATGGGGAAGTTCACTTCCACCTGACACAATTCCTGTCAGGCCATGGCTGTTTCCGTCAGTACCTCCACAGGTTCGGGCACGCGGAGGTCCCAGTCTGCCCGGACTGCCCAGGTGTAGATGAAACTGCCGAACACATACTGTTCGTATGTCATCGGTTCGACGTCGAAAGAAGAGCAATGCTTGACGTCTGTGGCTGGGACACAACCCCGGATACACTTATTCAGCGGATGTGTCAAACGGTGGAGAAGTGGAACGCAGTCTCAGCTGCTACCATCCAAATTGCCAGTAGGCTACAGGTAATCTGGCGAACCGAGCAACAGACGGCGGGCACGGCTAACTAGTGATTGGTTAGCTGGAGCGAAAAAGGCCAAGCGCAAAATAAGAGAGTGAATGGTCTGTTCATGCCGAGGTAGGTTGGCGCAGCGAATGGCAACCGCGTAAGGGGTAAACCCAGCCACCCCGAAGCAAGACAGAAGAGTGAGTGTATAGGCGTATAAGTGGACTGCCTCATGCCAAGACGGGAGGGTCGTAGCGTAGTATGTTGGAACTAAGCTATCGATGCCTCATGGCGTGGCAGAGGAGTGAAAGGGTGAGCATCCAAGTCAGTCTCACATTGCATGTTAAGGGTGAGCATAAAAGTCAGCCTCACAGGTTGGTAGAGGCTAGCACAAAAGTCAGCCTAGCAAGGAATGAAAAAGGTGAGCACAAAAGTCAGCCTCGCATGGTATGTCAGAAGTGGGGCCTAAGAAAAATGTCCCACATGGGATGCCAGAGGGAGTGACAAAGGTACAATAGAGTGGTACGATTGAGAGTGAATCAGGTGATAGGGTGAGCACCCAAGTCAGCCTCACATGGATGGGTAGGGCGAGCACAAAAGTAAGCCTAGCAAGGAATGAGTAAGGTGAGCACACAAGTCAGCCTCGCATGGAACGTAAAAGGTGAGCACAAAAGTCAGCCTCATGTGGGAGTGTTTGAGAGTGAATCAAAGTGCGATTGAGAGAGCACCCTAGTAAGCCTCATACAGGATGTATGAACGCGTGAGTGAGAGTGAATGAGTACATTTAGTACAGCCATCCCCCCAGAAGTAATACCGAGAGGTAGTTCCTGGGAGGAATGATGGCGGAGCCCAATGGAGTTTAGTCGGTATTAATGGCTGGTCACCATTCGAGTCCGACACGCCCCCAGTGCACCCCGTGCGGTAGATTGGACCCTACCAATAGCACGTGTACTGGGCTAGGACATAAAGGTCTTCTCTATTGTAAAAAAAAAAAGACATCTGTGGGGATATTATAGCTATCATTTGGGACTAAGTTTGTGAAAATCGGATCGGCCCAACCATTTCAGGGAAACTGATGTGAGCACTTCCGGAACCGTCTATGGTGGTCAATGTAGTCAACGAAAGTTTGGTTGGCCGTCGGTGACCTAGAACAGCAAATTTAAGTTGTTTGAGAGACATTTTAGCGAAATTTTTACCTTTTTTGCTTTCATCGGAGTATCGGTTTGAATCACAATTTGCTATCTGATCGCACGCCACAACCTGTAACTCCGGAACCGGAAGTCGGATCGGGATGAAATTAAATAGCCATTTACGGGGACGCAATACCTTTCATTTGAGGCCAAGTTTAGTCGAATCGGTCTAGCCATCTCCGAGAAACCGATGTGACTGTTATTCTGAATTAAGATACTTCCGCTGGGGCTTCCGGAACCGATGATGGTGGCCAATGTGGCCAAATAGACTTTGAATGGATGTTAGTGACCTAATACTACATATCGAAGCAGTTGTGGTCATATTTTGGAAAAATTTTCACCTTTATACATTCATTGCAGAATTTATTAAAATCGACATTTTTTGCGTGTTCGTACTCATCACCCTGTAATTCCGGAACCGGAAGTCGGATCCATTAGAAATTCAATAGCAGCCTATGGGAATGTTGCACATTTCATTTGAGACTAAGTTTGTCAAAATCGGTTCAGCCATCTCTGAGAAAAATGAGTGACATTTTTGGTCACATACACACACATACGCACATACACACATACATACATACACACACAGACATTTGCCGAACTCGACGAACTGAATCGAATGGTATATGTCACTCGGCCCTCCGGGCCTCCGTTAAAAAGTCGGTTTTCAGAGCAATTGCAATATTTTTCTATTGAGAAAGGCAAAAAGGTGCGAAATCAGCAAAGTCCCAAAAAGTCGATTTTAATAAAAAGAAAATTTTTCGAGATAACATAAAATCTCGACGTTTCATGCATTTTAAAGATGTTTGGCATCAAAAATACGAATTCGATTTCTGAAATTTCATGAGGTCCCCCCTTTGAAAAAAAAAATTGAGTTCCGGCTTATATGGGAATTTCATATGTGACCGGACGATTTAGTCTATATTTCCGGACCCATATAAGCGATCCGTACGAAATTTTATTGACATATATGGGGATATTATAGCTATCATTTGGGACTAAGTTTGTGAAAATCGGCCCAACCATTTTCGGGAAACTGATGTGAGTTCGTAAATTTTGAAAGATGGCCGCTTCTCCCGGGCACTTCCGGAACCGTCTATGGTGGTCAATGTAGTCAACGAATGTTTGGTTGGCCGTCGGTGACCTAGAACAGCAAATTTAAGTTGTTTGAGAGACATTTTAGCGAAATTTTTACCTTTTTTGCTTTCATCGGAGTATCGGTTTGAATCACAATTTGCTATGTGATCGCACGCCACAACCTGTAACTCCGGAACCGGAAGTCGGATCGGGATGAAATTTAATAGCCATTTACGGGGACGCAATACCTTTCATTTGAGGCCAAGTTTAGTCGAATCGGTCTAGCCATCTCCGAGAAACCGATGTGACTGTTATTCTGAATTAAGATACTTCCGCCGGGGCTTCGGGAACCGATGATGGTGGCCAATGTGGCCAAATAGACTTTGAATGGATGTTAGTGACCTAATACTACATATCGAAGCAGTTGTGGTCATATTTTGGAAAAATTTTCACCTTTATACATTCATTGCAGAATTTATTAAAATCGACATTTTCTGCGTGTTCGTACTCATCACCCTGTAATTCCGGAATCGGAAGTCGGATCCATTAGAAATTCAATAGCAGCCTATGGGAATGTTGCACCTTTCATTTGAGACTAAGTTTGTCAAAATCGGTTCAGCCATCTCTGAGAAAAATGAGTGACATTTTTGGTCACATACACACATACGCACATACACACATACATACATACACACATACATACACACAGACATTTGCCGAACTCGACGAACTGAATCGAATGGTATATGTCACTCGGCCCTCCGGGCCTCCGTTAGAAAGTCGGTTTTCAGAGCAATTGCAATATTTTTCTATTGAGAAAGGCAAAAAGGTGCGAAATCGGCAAAGTCCCAAAAAGTCGATTTTAATAAAAAGAAAATTTTTCGAGATAACATAAAATCTCGACGTTTCATGCATTTTAAAGATGTTTGGCATCAAAAATACGAATTCGATTTCTGAAATTTCACGAGGTCCCCCCTTTGAAAAAAAAATTGAGTTCCGGCTTATATGGGAATTTCATATGTGACCGGACGATTTAGTCTATATTTCCGGACCCATATAAGCGATCCGTACGAAATTTTATTGACATATATGGGGATATTATAGCTATCATTTGGGACTAAGTTTGTGAAAATCGGCCCAACCATTTTCGGGAAACTGATGTGAGTTCGTAAATTTTGAAAGATGGCCGCTTTTCCCGGGCACTTCCGGAACCGTCTATGGTGGTCAATGTAGTCAACGAATGTTTGGTTGGCCGTCGGTGACCTAGAACAGCAAATTTAAGTTGTTTGAGAGACATTTTAGCGAAATTTTTACCTTTTTTGCTTTCATCGGAGTATCGGTTTGAATCACAATTTGCTATGTGATCGCACGCCACAACCTGTAACTCCGGAACCGGAAGTCGGATCGGGATGAAATTTAATAGCCATTTACGGGGACGAAATACCTTTCATTTGAGGCCAAGTTTTGTCGAATCGGTCCAGCCATCTCCGAGAAACCGATGTGACTTTTATTCTGAATTTAGATACTTCCGCCGGGGCTTCGGGAACCGATGATGGTGGCCAATGTGGCCAAATAGACTTTGAATGGATGTTAGTGACCTAATACTACGTATCGAAGCAGTTGTGGTCATATTTTGGAAAAAATTTCACCTTTATACATTCATTGCAGAATTTATTAAAATCGACATTTTCTGCGTGTTCGTACTCATCACCCTGTAATTCCGGAACCGGAAGTCGGATCTATTAGAAATTCAATAGCAGCCTATGGGAATGTTGCACATTTCATTTGAGACTAAGTTTGTCAAAATCGGTTCAGCCATCTCTGAGAAAAATGAGTGACATTTTTGGTCACATACACACACATACGCACATACACACATACATACACACATACATACACACACAGCCATTTGCCAAACTCGGCGAACTGAATCGAATGGTATATGTCACTCGGCCCTCCGTTAAAAAATCCGTTTTTCAGAGCAATTGCAATACCTTTCTATTGAGACAGGCAAAACGAACAATCAAGAATAATATTTTGTTTATTATAGAGGCTTTAACCTTAAGGTCATTCTCCTCTTTGTCGGATTAGAGAAATCTCTTTAGAAAAATCTCTTATCCATGTGCGGGGTTGGGAATCCAACCCAGGTGAGCTACAAGAGTGCGAATGGTATTGTTTCTACTTTTCTTAGAGTTTTACTTACTCGATTTGGTTTACAGCCCACTTTAGCCTAGTTCCACGCGTTCACTGCGACCGCGACCTACGATTCGGCTTATAAGTATATCTAAACTTATAACGGAAAGTTGAGCCACCGTATTCCGAAGATTTACTACCTTTGACTTAGTACGTCATACGTATTACGTATATACGTATCAATTAGCATCATGACGTCCATATACCTTACTACAGAGAGTAGTAAGGTCAATGAACAATGAAAGCGACTAGAATACTAGAATAGACTGGTGAATAAACGTAAACATCGACAAGTAATTGTCAAGTTTGATTTGTTCGAAACCCAAGAATTCCAAATTTTTAAATCAATGAACCCGAACCATGACATCCTAAATTCATTAGTTCGGAGTTCGCACATCTAGTGACCCATTGTGAAGCATTTTCAATCCCTTTCGCATGGTATATCATCAAGAGGGTGAATGTTTTGACGTTTCTTTGAAAAATTAGTGAAGCCAACATAAGCTGGCTTCCTGGCTCGGCTAGTTGCCAAAAATGACAGCGAACGCGCTTTAAGCAGTGTTCACATCACTAGGAGCCAATGTTGTTAACTCGACCTGAAGCTTATCGAATACAAACAAACTTTATTTTGATGTGCTTAACTGGTACTGTAATAAAAGCGTTCGGATTTTGTGGAGGAGCAGCGATAAAAGAGAAAGCGTGATTTCTCGTATATTGTTATTAATTACTTGTTTTGAATCCAACTTTGAAACAGTGTTGTACAGTTCATGCGAACAGACCTTGAACATTTTAAGCGTAGCTAGCGCTACTGGCTCTTGGTGGTAGCTTCAGACAACAAACAGTTTTCACGGGGCTGTATATTATTCATGGTTAACAGTGAGCACAGGCTACTTTGTGATCAACAGTTAGCAACAGCCATAAGAGTGAAACAATGAGTTGTTAAGAAGTCACCATACCATAGACAGTTTCACCATATAGGGTAAAGAGCCCATTTTGGCCCTATTCGGGAAGGTGCTGCGTTATTTAATTATTAACGCGGCCTACAATAGATGGTATGCGTATAAATTGGTATCGGTATATTTGCTTCGTTCATAAGAATCAATATAATAACGAAAATAGTCGAATCGAATGCCCCAATGATGGCACTACCATTTGAGCCAATGCGATGAAAAAAGATGCTAACAAACGATTTCAAGGGGTAGGGCGACAATAGTGTTATGTTCCCGACCGTCCGGGAGGTGATCCAGCAGAAAAGGCGCGGTTTCCGAAGAGAAGGCAAACTCCAGAAGTAGGAACCAACACTTAAACTTCGTCGAACACAGGGAGAAAGGGAACTATTCTTTTTCTACTTAATAAAAAACACTACTTTTAATCACTTTGAATCACGCACTGCAAAAGGAGACTGACGTCTCGAATGCAGATGTTTTTATTTACCTTTCTGCAAATGTACGCTAAAATAGCGTAACTCTAATTAGGGTATAATTTTAGCGCTGTACTACAATTATACCCGTTATTTGGGTACAAGACAATCCTTCCCATTCAGGAAGAAAATCACATATTTTCGAAAATAACAATAATTATTATTTTAATTCACTTTACAATTCATGGTATTCTATATCTAAATATTTGAGTTTTCGACAGTAAACAATTCAAAATTTACCTAAAATATAATCATCATATTTTCTTTGTTTTCTGCGTCTCTTAGACCTTCTGGGGGGTGCTTCGAAAGCATCCATGTTAGCTTTTCGTTTTCTAGTAATCCTCTCTGTCGCGGAGGTCTCCTCTGGAAACCCACGGAACAGAGCTTCGTCGTCACATGACGATCGTACAGCCACTGGCCAACTAAGCCGCGGAATTTCACTTTGCTGATTGTTTTCTATCTCCTGTTGTACTTCTTCGTTGCTGGCGTTCTTAGTTTGTTCGATGACCGTAGCTTTTTCGCGTCCCTCGCTTTGTTCACGCAATCTGACCGTAATCAGTGCGTTTGACCGAACCACCAAGTCCAGAATTTCAGAAATTCTAAGCTGTGTATGATAGGCGAGAATTGGAATGCTTCCAATTTGAATCTGGGAAGTATTAATAGAAAATCTTTTAAGAAATGTTACTGTGCATGGAATACATTTTGTATACCACAGCTTATCTCCCATATATAGATTATTTAAAAACATTCCGGAAATTACCGGACACTCGCTTTGCAATAACAAATCACGTTGAGTTTTCTTTTTGTTACTTAACAAATCAGTTAACATATTAGGTCTATACGAGAAAACTCTTACGGATGGAAATATACCATCTTTCGTCAAACAATTAATAAAGTTATATAACAATAGATTTATCTGGACCTTCAAAATCAACTCCAAAATACCTGGATTCAGTAAAAACTTTTTTACCATTTCTTCTACCGTTTTTATACATCTCTCCGCCTGGCCATTACTAGTAGGATTATACGGAGGACAGTTTAGGTTTTTGATTCTTTGTTTTTCTAAACATAGTTTAAAGGAATTGAAAAGAGGGCCAGTGTCAAAAACTAAAAAAAACTGTTTGTCCAAATTTTGCCATAAAATCAACTAAATATTTTTCAACTTCACTACGATCTATTCCATTCACTATCCATCCAATTTCCACCCCCTTTGAGAAATTATCTACCAATAGTAGAAAAGTATTAGATGTAAGGTGAAACGGTTTTGTAAATTTCTTCCATTTAGAAGAAAAACTTTGTTTTGGTATTAACAGCTGCTGTATTGACAACTTATAGTCAAGGTCATGAGATTGGATAGGTGTAATCATTTTTTCAATTTCTAATTTTCCAAAAATATTTGTTACTTTTTCCTTCAATATTAAAGGTACGTCGCATTCATGTCTAAATATTGTAGTGTCAGTTTAAGGAATAAATTTCGCTTCTAAACTATTTATAGGTGAAACAAAATCTTTATCGTCAATCTTAGCAAATCTTTGTTTAATTTCTGCCATAACATTATTTTTTTCATAAGTCTTATTTACTGGAAAGGAACCAGTTAAAAAAATTCTCCAGTTGGGAATGAAAACGTCCAACCATGTTCTTCCAAGTAACGGATAGAAATCATTTTGACAATCTATAATCAACAATCTCAAATTTGCTTTAACACCCCTAAATTTCACCATAACTTCTACCTCACCTAATAGTTGCAATTCAGCACCATTTACTACGATAAGTTTAGTAGAAGATTTATTAAGGGATTTTGAAAAACGAGAAAAATAAAGACTTTTACTCATAACAGACACAGAAGCACCACAGTCGACCTCCATCTGCAACTCTTTACCTTCAATTTTTAAATTCACTAAACAAGGATTATTAATTTTGTTATCAGATGAGACATGCAAACAACATAAGTCATCTGAGTCACTAGAAACGGTAGAGTCAGATATATCATTATCCGAAATGCCTTTACTCAAACGATTGAATAGGTCAGATATGTCGACATTGCTACTATCATGAACATCCATATTATTAATCACTTGTGATTTTTGTTCTCGTCGTTTGAAACATTTCCTTGACACATGTCCTCGTAGTCCACAAAAATAACAAATACGTTTGTCTAAGATTGGTTGTCTTCTAAATGTTGTACTATACTCTACAGGCACATAACCTTGAGATTCTCTAGCGTCTTCAAAATGTACTTTTTTGAAACGATGGTCGTTAAAGGGTTTATTGTCAAGTCTGTTATTGACTGGGATGCGTGTTTTATCCTCGTATTTACCACAATTATTTTCGTAAACATCAGTCAAATTCTGTAATATTTTCTCTCTGCCAACAGCAGGAAAACAATTCATAGCTAAAACTTCGTCGTGTTTATTAGAAAAAGATTTGGAATTGACAGTTGCCATCTCCCAAGTTTCTAAAATTTTGTCGACTCTAGCAAGATTTAATTTATCCTCGCTCAACAACTTTTTTCTCAATTCAGTATCCTTTACTCCGGCAACAATTCTATCCAGAATTGCCTGGTCCTTATAATCACCATAATTGCAATATTCTGCTTGTAACCGCAATGACAAAGCAAAATCTTGCAATGTTTCATCTGATTGCTGAATGCGAGTGTTGAAACGAAGTCGTTGTATTAAATCCGATTCCGATCTATCCAAACGAGCCTTTAATTTGTTAATTAGATCATCGTATTTTCATTCATTTTCAAAATTACCCGTAGGGTAGAGTAATTTTAGTTGAGAAAAAACAACTGGACCACACAACGTGATTAAATATGCTCTTTTGTCAGAATCGTCATCTATTTTGTTCACGATGAAAAAATATTTCAATCATGTAGCCCAATCTCCGAACAATGTACCGTTACGGAAAGGCTCAATAGTGGCTGCCATTGTGTGCGCCATTTCAATGCACAATAAATTAACACAAATTAAAATCTTCACCAATTGAGTGACACAAAAGAATAATAAAAGGAAAAAAATCACTCACCGCAGTGCCGACTTACGATCACCTGCTCAATAGCGGAAGGTCCACTAAAATTTCCAACTGCACCGTCCGATTCGGTATTTGTTCTCCAGCAGTCCACTGGGATAACAGCGACAATTTTTTTCCGCGCTACAATGGCCACGCGCTTTTGATCGTCCGGATGACCGTCCTTCTTGCCGCTGGAATCTGTCCGTCGAGCCGCGTTCCGGGTTGTCCTCGTCACCAGTTGTTATGGTCCCGACCGTCCGGGAGGTGATCCAGCAGAAAAGGCGCAGTTTCCGAAGAGAAGGCAAACTCCAGAAGTAGGAACCAACACTTAAACTCCGTCGAACACAAGGAGAAAGGGAACTATTCTTTTTCTACTTAATAAAAACCTATTTTAATCCACCTAGCGGTGCAATTGTGCCTTTCTCAATCATGAATCACGAGAATGTGTGCGTTGTTTATATTCATTAAAAACTTTTAAATGCATATATTACATTTTATTATTATACATCACATGACAACTATATACAGGAAAATAAATCATTATTCGAATTTTAAAATTTTGAAAAAGAAAAAACAGCCACGGTAATATTGAACTGAAAAAAGGTGCGAAATCGGCAAAGTCCCAAAAAGTCGAGTTTTTCGAGATAGTATCAAATCTCGACGTTTCATGCATTTTAAAGATGTTTGGCATCAAAAATACGAATTCGATTTCTGAAATTTCATGGGGTCCCCCCTTTGAAAAAAAAAAATTGAGTTCCGGCTTATATGGGAATTTCATATGTGACCGGACGATTTAGTCTATATTTCCGGACTCATATAAGCAATCCGTACGAAATTTTATAGACATCTGTGGGGATATTATAGCTATCATTTAGGACTAAGTTTGTGAAAATCGGCCCAACCATTTCAGGGAAACTGATGTGAGTTCTTAAATTTTGAAAGATGGCCGCTTTTCCCGGACACTTCCGGAACCGTCTATGGTGGTCAATGTAGTCAACGAAAGTTTGGTTGGCCGTCGGTGACCTAGAACAGCAAATTTAAGTTGTTTGAGAGACATTTTAGCGAAATTTTTACCTATTTTTCTTTCATCGGAGTATCGGTTTGAATCACAATTTGCTATCTGATCGCACGCCACAACCTGTAACTCCGGAAGTCGGATCGGGATGAAATTAAATAGCCATTTACGGGGACGCAATACCTTTCATTTGAGGCCAAGTTTAGTCGAATCGGTCTAGCCATCTCCGAGAAACCGATGTGACTGTTATTCTGAATTTAGATACTTCCGCCGGGGCTTCCGGAACCGATGATGGTGGCCAATGTGGCCAAATAGACTTCGAATGGATGTTAGTGACCTAATACTACAAATCGAAGCAGTTGTGGTCATATTTTGGAAAAAAATTCACCTTTATACATTCATTGCAGAATTTATTTAAATCGACATTTTCTGCGTGTTCGTACTCATCACCCTGTAATTCCGGAACCGGAAGTCGGATCCATTAGAAATTCAATAGCAGCCTATGGGAACGTTGCACCTTTCATTTGAGACTAAGTTTGTCAAAATCGGTTCAGCCATCTCTGAGAAAAATGAGTGACATTTTTGGTCACATACACACACATACGCACATACACACACATACATACATACACACACAGACATTTGCCGAACTCGACGAACTGAATCGAATGGTATATGTCACTCGGCCCTCCGGGCCTCCGTTAAAAAGTCGGTTTTCAGAGCAATTGCAATACCTTTCTATTGAGAAAGGCAAAAAGGTGCGAAATCGGCAGTCCCAAAAAGTCGATTTTTATAAAAAAAATTTTTTTTCGAGATAACATAAAATCTCGACGTTTCATGCATTTTAAAGATGTTTGGCATCAAAAATACGAATTCGATTTCTGAAATTTCATGAGGTCCCCCCTTTGAAAAGAAAATTTGAGTTCCGGCTTCTATGGGAATTTCATATGTGACCGGACGATTTAGTCTATATTTCCGGACCCATATAAGCGATCCGTACGAAATTTTATTGACATCTATGGGGATATTATAGCTATCATTTGGGACTAAGTTTGTGAAAATCGGCCCAACCATTTTCGGGAAACTGATGTGAGTTCATAAATTTTGAAAGATGGCCGCTTTTCCCGGGCACTTCCGGAACCGTCTATGGTGGTCAATGTAGTCAACGAATGTTTGGTTGGCCGTCGGTGACCTAGAACAGCAAATTTAAGTTGTTTGAGAGACATTTTAGCGAAATTTTTACCTATTTTGCTTTCATCGGAGTATCGGTTTAAATCACAATTTGCTATGTGATCGCACGCCACAACCTGTAACTCCGGAACAGGAAGTCGGATCGGGATGAAATTAAATAGCCATTTACGGGGACGCAATACCTTTCATTTGAGGCCAAGTTTAGTCGAATCGGTCTAGCCATCTCCGAGAAACCGATGTGACTGTTATTCTGAATTTAGATACTTCCGCCGGGGCTTCCGGAACCGATGATGGTGGCCAATGTGGCCAAATAGACTTCGAATGGATGTTAGTGGCCTAATACTACAAATCGAAGCAGTTGTGGTCATATTTTGGAAAAAAATTCACCTTTATACATTCATTGCAGAATTTATTTAAATCGACATTTTCTGCGTGTTCGTACTCATCACCCTGTAATTCCGGAACCGGAAGTCGGATCCATTAGAAATTCAATTGCAGCCTATGGGAACGTTGCACCTTTCATTTGAGACTAAGTTTGTCAAAATCGGTTCAGCCATCTCTGAGAAAAATGAGTGACATTTTTGGTCACATACACACACATACGCACATACACACACATACATACATACACACACAGACATTTGCCGAACTCGACGAACTGAATCGAATGGTATATGTCACTCGGCCCTCCGGGCCTCCGTTAAAAAGTCGGTTTTCAGAGCAATTGCAATACCTTTCTATTGAGAAAGGCAAAAAGGTGCAAAATCGGCAGTCCCAAAAAGTCGATTTTTATAAACAAAATTTTTTTTCGAGATAACAATATCTCGACGTTTCATGCATTTTAAAGATGTTTGGCATCAAAAATACGAATTCGATTTCTGAAATTTCATGAGGTCCCCCCTTTGAAAAAAAATTGAGTTCCGGCTTATATGGGAATTTCATATGTGACCGGACGATTTAGTCTATATTTCCGGACCCATATAAGCGATCCGTACGAAATTTTATAGACATCTGTGGGGATATTATAGCTATCATTTGGGACTAAGTTTGTGAAAATCGGCCCAACCATTTCAGGGAAACTGATGTGAGTTCGTAAATTTTGAAAGATGGCCGCTTTTCCCGGGCACTTCCGGAACCGTCTATGGTGGTCAATGTAGTCAACGAATGTTTGGTTGGCCGTCGATGACCTAGAACAGCAAATTTAAGTTGTTTGAGAGACATTTTAGCGAAATTTTTACCTTTTTTGCTTTCATCGGAGTATCGGTTTGAATCACAATTTGCTATGTGATCGCACGCCACAACCTGTAACTCCGGAACCGGAAGTCGGATCGGGATGAAATTAAATAGCCATTTACGGGGACGCAATACCTTTCATTTGAGGCCAAGTTTAGTCGAATCGGTCTAGCCATCTCCGAGAAACCGATGTGACTGTTACTCTGAATTTGGATACTTCCGACGGGGCTTCCGGAACCGATGATGGTGGCCAATGTGGCCAAATAGACTTTGAATGGATGTTAGTGACCTAATACTACAAATCGAAGCAGTTGTGGTCATATTTTGGAAAAATTTTCACCTTTATACATTCATTGCAGAATTTATTAAAATCGACATTTTCTGCGTGTTCGTACTCATCACCCTGTAATTCCGGAACCGGAAGTCGGATCCATTAGAAATTCAATTGCAGCCTATGGGAATGTTGCACCTTTCATTTGAGACTAAGTTTGTCAAAATCGGTTCAGCCATCTCTGAGAAAAATGAGTGACATTTTTGGTCACATACACACACACACATACGCACATACACACACATACATACATACACACATACATACACACACACAGACATTTGCCGAACTCGACGAACTGAATCGAATGGTATATGTCACTCGGCCCTCCGGGCCTCCGTTAAAAAGTCGGTTTTCAGAGCATTAGCAATACCTTTCTATTGAGAAAGGCAAAAACACTACTTTTAATCACTTTGAATCACGCACTGCAAAAGGAAACTGACGTCTCGAATGTAGATGTTTTTATTTACCTTTCTGCAAATGTACGCTAAAATAGCGTAACTCTAATTAGGGTATAATTTTAGCGCTGTACTAAAATTATACCCGTTATTTGGGTACATGACAAATAGAAACATAACGAAAATAGGCTCATTACCATACTGGTCAAGAACCACATCGTAGGGTGATGAGCCTATTTTGGCACCATTAGGGAGAGGGTCGCACTATTTTTTGAACAACTTTAAAAGAAGCCATATTATCTATAACCTTTCTCAGCATAAAGTATCAGTGTACTGTTTCTTAAACATCTATATAATGCTTATTTAGCAGAATTGCCTCAATTTTCAGCATAAATGAAAATAAATGTTCCATTGTGTGCATCTATTCCCACCTCAACGATCCAATTATCGCCTCATGGGTGTGCCAATTTCCACCTCATCGTAAAACAATCTAGTTGAAACGCAATGCCTCATATTCCATTTGCGTCGATTCTAACTAGGTATCCAGATCATGGACGCCAACGTGTGATTTGTAAAACGAATCATTCTGCTTTTTTCAGCCGATCAAAACAAACGTAAACATCACGCACATCAATGAAACTCATCAGCTGTTAGTAGAAGAGCGCCCAGAATTGCGCACGCAGAAAAAAAACCATTCGAAGGTTAGCAACTGGAATGACAAGTTTCACATCACACATTGCTTTCTCCCGATCCGAATTGTATGTGCAGATGAAAATAAAATATCTGCAATCAACAATTAGTTGAATAACTTGAAGTAATTGATTACTTATACCCAGTGTTGCCACAATTAAATCTGTACCGGGAGTTGAAAAATCTTTTCTATCTGTACTCTTCTATAGAAAAATCTGTACCGGATTCTGTACCCAAATAATAACAAAGTTGTTTTTAAAAAATCATTTTTCTTATACATATTTTTCATTCGGGGAAATCAAACCAGACATTCTGACTCGGTTGTTTTATTTGAGCTGGAATTCCGAAAGAAACCAGTTAGAATTCCGTGTGAGTTTGACTGGGTAATATCAATATCAGCTGCAGCTCAATTTCTCGCTGCCACTTTGTTTGTAACCAATGGTGGCCAACAGAGTAGCGGCAAGAAACTGAGATGGGGCTAGTAATATCAATAGGATACGAGAAACCTGCTTGGAATTCAAATGGAGCAGGTCAGAGTAAATGTATGCACTCCGAGAAGATTCGCTAGGCTTTCACTTAGACATCATCCCTTTGATTTGCTGGAAGCAGGTTTTTGCCTTGCGCATTCTAATGTGAGCTTCAGTTCAAGCTCAATCAGTACCAGCTCCACTTCAAATTCTTGCTATCACTGCTGCCTAACACAACGTTTACCTGCGGTTTACTGGGATGCATCGCAGGCTTAACTTATTTTACCTTGCTGTCATGTAAAAAAATCTGTACCAATCTGTACTTTTTCACAAAAATCTGTAATCTGTACCGTACAGATTCTGTACCAAAAATGCTTCAAAAATCTGTACCTTTCTAGATAAATCTGTACTTGTGGCATCACTGCTTATACCTGAAATTGCATTACATTATATTTACAAGTTCATGTTTTGGTTTGGCCGCACTGGTGATTCTTTTCTGTATGATGGATACAAAAAGTTGGTTTTGATTGTGGTAGTGTATCAGCAAAACATGCCAATAATAGGAACCCCCGTATTTAGTTTTATCCTATTATAACACTAGGCCTATTCTAGTGTTTGACGAGTGATTTTAAAGTGAAATTATCGTAAAACGATTCTCCAGCTAAAATAAAGGTATGTATCAGTGTAATGTTTAGTATATTTGTGCTGGAATAACGAGATATGAGGCGGTAAATGCTGGCTCGTAAGTGTTTATTTTGCTAAGCGCCGTTGCATCCAGTTTCGGTTCACTACGTGAGTGAGGCGGATTAGTAGATATTTCAATAAGGTGATTTTGTTTTAATTAAAAGTTGGATTTAGAGGATAGTTCTAAATACATATGTGCACAACAAATAAAGAATATAACTTGAGCCTATTTTTTCTCACCTGCTTTAGCCAAATCGATAGTGTCATTATCTCATATGCTTGGTTCGAAACCAAGGGGTACGAAATAGGGTCACAATAGGCTCTACTGCCATAATAGGCCTATATGACTATTGTGTAGGCATCACCAAACCTATAATATTGTAGCCAAAATATAAAAAAAACCCAATAGAAATAAAATCCATAGTTACTCTTTTAGGGCATGTTCAGGAGTTTTTTTTTTATTTTGATTATAGAGGTTTTAACCTTAAGGTCATTCGCCTCTTCGGGTTAGAAAAATCTCTTATGAAAAATTTCTAACCCTATGTGCGGGGTCGGGACTCGAACCCAGGTGCGCTGCGTATGTTCAGGAGTGTTTCAGTACCAGATTCATAATTTTGACAGTTCTATAAACTAAAACTAAAATTTTTATAACTAGAACTTGCTGTCCCCAGCAGCAATTTTAGCGGGTGTTCTATTCAGTTTAAAATCAATTTTCCGCCATGCTTTCAGCGTCACTGCATTCAAATTTATTTTTCCCCAGTCTATCGGGTCCAAGTGGCTGTGCTGAAAACTTTGCATGTATTTAAAACACAGTTCAAAACGTGTTTTAAAATCAGAAACAAATAGAACGGCGTCGTATAACAGTTTTAAATTTTAAAACATAACTGTTCAAAATTATAAAACAAAACGCTCTGCTAGAGATGTGAATGTTTCAGTTCCAGTTCTACTTTGAAACTCCAATACAAAATAAAACGCTTCTGAACATGCCCTTACACGCAGAAATAACAGAACACCCGTCACATAAAAATATTCACTATGCTGCCCATAATCGCAAGTCAGTCCCATGTTCTATGGAATCGCCTATCTACATGGGACTGACTTTCGATTATAGGCAGTATAGATTTGGTTCTACTTATTCACATATGGCAACACATTGTTGCTGTTGCCGTATGTGAATAGCTAAAGCAAAATCCATAGCGATTATTTGATGTGACACGGTTCTGTTGCATCTTCTGTGGTGTGCTTTAAGTCTTTCAAATTGGCAGAACATGAACTCTCGAGTACTTTTTCAAATGGACGTAAGTAACATTGAGAGCCTCTCTTTGTTTACTTTCTCTTTCGTTTATTACGACGTCATTACAACACTTTGTACTAATTTTCCAGTTCATATCGAAAGCCGACGGTTTTCACTACAATATTATGCAAAGAGTAGAGTAGTAAATGTTGAAATGGCCGAGTAATGAACAGAAGAGAAAGACCTCAAAGAGAATCTCATTGTTACTTACGTCCATTTGAAAAAGTACTCGAGAACTGTAGCCGATCCCAAGAATTCCAAATTTGGAAAGATTGGATTCCAAACACAGAGATGCCAGATACTTTTTTTCAAATGTCTGCAATAATAATTTTAAAAGTCTGGGAAGAACAAAAATGTCAGAAAGCTAGTGTAACCAAAAGCTTTTATATTAAAAAATCTGTAAATATCTGCAACCAAACTAAAAAATCTGCAAATATCTGCAACCAAACTAAAAAATCTGCAAATATCTGCGTCGTCGAGAATATCTGCAGCTAAAATTAAGTCTGCGAATTTGCAGACATGTCTGCAAATCTGGTATCTCTGTCCAAACATCCGAACCTGTTAGTGTCCAATTTGAGAAACTACGTTTTCTGATCAGGTCCAAATTTCCGCTGCAAAAAAACGTCAATAAATGAGAACTACAAATTAAAATATAACTCCAAAATAATTTTTATCTTGAGTACTTGGGTGAAACTAACCACCAAAAAATCCATCCGCCAAAATATTTTAGAGGAACTAGTAGCGACATCTAGCGGTACAAAGCTAAACTAAAACAGCACCACCTGTATTTCATATATGTAAGCTTGTGAATTAACCACCACCAAAATTTAACCACAGACTAACAGACATAACACTCAAAAACAAAGTTTCGCCCACTTTAACGGTCATTTTAAATATATTTGTAGTTGGGACTGTGGCCACATTTGAAATTATGGCGCCACTGACATATGAACAAGCATGTGGGGGATAGACCACTAGTGAAAAATTGTTCCCAAACTTAACACACCAGTAAATGAGTGTTTGGGACTGTGAATAAAAGGTGGAGCTAGTGTTTTGGAAAAATTGTCGGATCGATGTTTTTTTGAGGAATTCCCTCATTGACTAATCTATGTGGAGTTGTGTTAGTGCGAGATTGAGGTTAAATCGGGTAGTTTTTTTGCCAAATGAGGTTAAATCAGATGGCGAATTGAAAACATAGCTTTATATGTATGTTGTCTATACACATTGCAACTGTGTTGGTGTCCTAGACGTCAAATAAGTCAATAGTGTTATGTCTGTTAGTCTGTGATTTAACCACCATTTTTTTTAAATTCATTTTTAATAAAACTAATAAAGCAATGGCATTTTTTTATTAAATCCAACGAGAAACTAGTTTAAATATCGCAAAATTACAATTTTATTGTCAGTGGCCTACAAAATATATAAAACCATAGATATGTAAACAGAACAGTAGAAATGAAAATACATGTACTGAGATGTCTAGAATAGATCTCTGCAAATCTAAAAACATAACGCAGTCGCACAGTGGTCGCAATGGTACCAAAACGTGCGTGTAATTAATGGTGCTCTAGGAGTTGATTTTAGCGATTTGATGTGTTAGAAACACTTTTTCAGAATGGAAGCCCCCTTCTTTTGATGTATACTGAATTGTGATTAATCCACCTAAAAGTGAGATAGAAAATTTATTTCCACTAACTTTTAAGATAGAGGCACGATGTCAATGACAAAGTTATAGTAAATTCTACTAAGATGAATTAGGGTGCAGTAACCCTAATACTGTTTGTAATGGTTTTTATTCTTGTAAAGACAGCCAAAAAATTTTGCGCATTTTTTTAGATGATCACTTTTGTTGTTGTGCTAGTTTAGGAATAATTCGTAAGTTGGAGACTACAGAGCTGAGTTTTGGATTCATATGTGTACTCTGACATTTCCAAAGATTTTTTAGAATATTCGTAGAATAGAATAACACATAGAAACAATTGCTATAAATAGTTATGCTTAAAATGTCGTAATTATTTTGTTACAAAATGAAAAACATTCATTGCCGGAAAGTATTTTTTATATACAGGCCGGTGGATGCCCGTTGTGAGTAGTATTTTTGCTTATAGTACTTTTCACTGTCTTTCTCATAGAATCGAAATATCTTCCACATATTTCCACATCTCTTAGTAATTGTCATTCATTTTTAACCCGCTTTATTTAATAACTCTTAAGTTTTGAAATAAAAAATGTTGACGTCTTCGACAAATATGCAATTTCTTAATTTCAACAACTTCATAGAACATCTGAAGAATTGCAAAAATCTCAGAAAAAAGTTGTAATGAAAAAATGATTTTTTGAGTGCCTCTCACAAACAACGTGCTTTATCTCATTACCATTACATTTTGGAGAGTTTGCATGTTCAACAAGTTTTCTCGCAGTAGAATTTACTATAACTTTGTCGCTGACATCGTGCCTCTATCTTAAAAGTTAGTGGAAATAAATTTTCTATCTCACTTTTAGGTGGATTAAACACAATTCAGTATACATCAAAACAAGGGGGCTTCCATTCTGAAAAAGTGTTTCTAACACACCAAATCGCTAAAATCAACTCCTAGAGCACCATTAATTAAACGCACGTTTTGGTACCATTGCGACCACTGTGAGTCGGGCCGTAAGAGCATAGCATACGCCCCCGGGGATCTGAAAAATATGGTGCAGCTGGTTTGCATAAGGTACAATGCTTTCTCTTTGCATGTAGAAATCGTTCATAAGAAGTGACCAGGTGTCGTTGGGATTTAGAACCGACTTGGTTCTAGCTTAGCAACGACGTGTTACTGAGCTTCGCACTTGCTTCCTTAATGGATTTGATAAAAGAATTTATTTTATTTTTGGTTTTTAAAATTTCTTTTACCCGGAGGGAAATCTAGTAGGTCATAAGCCGGAAGTACGACTTATGATGACTACGGTTTTCCTAGCGGGTTGTACCTTGGAAAGGAGAAAAAAAGAAATAGATTATATGATAAAGGATACTTCACTACCAACTCCTCTGTTGGTTTGATTGACGTCTGCTGGGCGCTGGTAGGGACCTCTTCAACTGCGAATGACTACAAAGGAAAAAAACGTGTCATCGGTTTCTACTTAGAAAGAAAAACGACTAAACCACTGCTATGGGAAAAAGCGACTGAACGACTGATTTAATTTCATATTCTTAAAACTATATATACAAATTCCTAATCTAACTATTCACCTACCTACTTAGTTCTAGCTATCTAACCTTCTCGCTCACTCCTACCGTGATGTGTTTTTTATTCCCTTCCGCCGTCCATTCGGTACGGCCGGCAAATTATGTTCCTGCCTTCTAGACTGTTTTAGGGTGGGTAAACAATTCAAATCCTAAACCCTTTACGCTGGTAAACAAATCAATTCTATATCTTTCGGCGCGGGTAAAATTATCTATTTGGTATCGGTCTAGACCGGATACCTTTATGTTGGATTATTTTCCCACGACCGTCGCTAGATCACTTTAGTATTATTTTTATCTTTTACGGCCTTCGTGGCGGTACTTGCGCCTCGCCGGGATCGCCTACGTACACAATGCTGTATTATTTGGCAACCGTCTGAGAGTTTTATTACTATCGTCCCTTCTAGACGATAATTGCTTTCTTCGCATTTCCTCATGGTCCTTGCCAAGTAACTTACTATCATAAATTTCACCAGTTACCTGGAGTCTCGTCCCTGGTGGAAGCTTAGACCACCGTATGAATGGTGCAATTAATGCAGCTTGGGACACGAGCGTCGATGAGTAATTACGGCTATCATGAGGCCTTTTGTTATTGTTGGGTAATTCACCCACTCTCAATATAGTGCTCCCTTGAGCAATTTACTGGTTGATACATGAAGGCTTTCAGCCAACTTCAAACGTATGCATATATGTACCGTGAAGCGATCCTGAGCTCGACATTCCCGGCCCCGTAAATCTTCCTGAGGGTTTACTACTGTTTATGATCGAGCGACTGTCGCAGAATATAAAAATAGTTATATTTTTTTGTCTAAATTGTTTGTTAATTATAATAATTATAGCTCGTTATTATTGTTTACAATGAGCTTTCTGTAATGTTTCTAGAAGTGGAAACAGATGAGCCACTGTACTTCTGGTTTTACATTGTGGTGCCAGATATACAGACTTTTGATAGTCTGATACAGACGCGGCTAGACATCTACAGGATTTTACACTAGAATAACTGTATTTGAATATTTTGATTTCTTTAGTTTAAATCTACTTTTATAGCAATGTCCCAAGATATAAAGGCTTTACATAACCATCTAAAGACTTCTACATACATTTAATTATTCTTCTATAGTCACCTAAACATGTGGAATCCCTGATTGTAGCACAAGTTTGTTTTTCTTTTTTTTAACTCGTAATAAATGAAAACAATTTTTTTTTCTGCACAACCTACATACTTCAACAATATAATTCTTATCAAATCTGCACACTTCAAAATATGATACTTATCCATTCATTAATAAATATTGCAAATATATATAAATATAAATTCTACATACTTCAAATATGCTACTTATCAATCCTGTACTCATCACATATTTCAAAACAGGTTGATCTAGATCTTGCTCTGTCAATCAGCTGGGGATACCTATCCATCTGACGAAGTCTTAATACTTAATTGAAACAGCAAAGTTTTATAATCTCTCTTTTAAATCAATAGGAATTTTCACGAAATTCGAAAACGTCTTCTTCTACAGTGAAAGAACGTATCTGTCAATTTTTCTTCTGCTAGCTCCTTTTGTATTTCATGTGACACATTCTGTCACGATTTTCTGGTAATTTTCTTGTTGATGAGAACTACCATTGTTGATGCTGCCATTGCTTCCGGTGCTGGAACATGTATGATACTGGTTCGTTATATCCAACTGCGGTACGATGAAATCTGGGCTGTAGTAGGGCAACTGATCTCAGTGGCCTTTGCGATGCTCTGAAGTCCAATAGTGATAAAAGACACATCTCTCCATTCTTCAATTTTGCGACAAACGTTGCCTGTTGTATTTGCCGGCGGCGCTTCAACATATCAAGCTTGTAGCGGTGAGGATACGGTTGAAGATTTAACGGATCACGCCACGGAAGATTCCATAATACCGTCCGGATGAATCTTCTCTGGACACGTTCAATTATTTGATTCCAAGTCATTTGGTACGGGCACCAAACTAGAGAGACGATCTCGACAATAGGATGTACAAGCGAGCAATATAAAGCATATATCGTGTTCATATTGGTGCGCCATTTATCCTGTTTCATCAGACTCGTGCCTATGTGGTCGATAAATACTCCATCCTGGACGACTCTGACCAACAATGAATTTGCCATACTGAGAACTGCTGCCGCAGTTACCATAGCTGTGAATATAGAAAAGGGAGAAAAGCGAATGAATGGCATAATTATCTCATTTAATATATTACTTTTTCTCTGCTCTGCCTGAGAAATTCTCACAATTTCTCGTTTCATTTTAATTCGGCGATCTTTAAAAGTAGGATCAACGGATCCAAGTTCAGATGCATGCATTACACCATGCTCTGATTCCTGTCTGCTCTTCGCCGATTTTGGGATTAAATCCTTTCCTTCGACGTCTAAAACTGCTAGTTCAGCAATCGCGTGTTCACGGATTGCCCCTTTGCTAAGGATCTCAACCTGTCTAACTACGCCTGCCATTCCTAAAATCGCATAGAAGGAAGTCAAAGATTGATCATTCACATCCTTCAATGTTTTATGGATTAGTGGTCGCAAACTGACAAACCACTCTGCTTGAATGAAGGTTGATCGCAACACTTCACTTATAGGTGTCTTTTTAGACATATCGTCTATCTTGGCACAGAGCACTTTCTTTATAGCTCTGCTCAACCTTTCCCAGACGGCTCTAAAATGTGGAGCTGCTGGAGGGTTGGAAATTTCAAACTCCGTCGGCTCTCCTCGTTTCACTGTTGAATTGAGATATTGGGGAAGCGGCTCTAAATCTTCTTCGGTCTCAACGAAGTTGGTTTCGTTGTTGCTGTAAAGCTGAGTTACTTTACCTCTATGCCACTTGAAACATAGGAAAAAGGCATTGCTACTAATATTACCTCCCAATTCAATATGCTTCTCACGAGTAATTAAACAAGTGAAAATTACTCCCCATTTATTTTCTTTGACATTTCTAGCTTTTTGAAAATAGAAAGGTTCAAAATAATCCTTTCCGCTATATTCAAACAGAAACGCGTTTAAATTAGTTCTTATAAGCGGGATATGAGTCATCCCTGGAACTGTTACATGAAAAATATTCACAATACATTTGTATTCCAATCTACTTCGCGCTCTCATGACTCCAGTGTTGATGTCAATGAGGGGATATACTTTTTTAAAATAATCATCTTTGGGCACATAGTCCCTTATTTGCTTTCTTTCTTCATCATTTTGGATGTCATATTTTAGTATCCTTTTCATTTCTTTCGCAAATGCTTCTATTTGAACATTTACCATCTGTGCGCGTGACGGCGAACTAATCGACTCGAAAATCATTACTTGCATTTCGTATACATCACGCTCTTTGTCGGTTCGGCATCTCTGCCATAAAAATCGTTGAACTTGCTGATCAACCGATTTTATATGGCCTTGGTGGAACATTTTCTTAATGTCTCCACAAACCGCCACCTTCAATAATACTTCGTATAGAGAAGCATCTAGTCCCGACAACAAATTGGAGTTAAACAATATACCTTGAACCTTTTGTGCCGCATCAAAATCTAATCTTAATTTTGGCGGAATTTTACTAAAATGAGGTATACAAAGTACTCGTTCAAACGGATACTCAATTTCCTCCTTACTCAATTCTCTAATGAATCTCTTTGATTCATAGTTATTAAAGGATGCCATTGCCCATTCCTTTTTGTTAACATTCAAATTTTGTTTCATTATGTTGAGTCTGTTCAAGGCATAAGTCTTTGGAAATTTGACATCATCATTTTTCCAAAGCTGTCCAATTTCATAAATGCTCTCCTTCTTTTGGAGAGAACTTCGAATTATTTCCGTTGAGCACTTAGGCTCTTTAGTTTCAGGCGTATTTGGAATTGCTGTAGCTCCGAAATACCTTGTGGAAAGTAAACTTTTTACTATCTTCCTACTCTGAAAGGAAGGTTCGAGAAGTGATACTGTCCTCTCGTTTGTTCGCATCAACGTCTCGCGTATTTGCGTCAGCTCAGCCATTGCTTCACTGTTTCTATCTTGCGCTTGGAGTGTTACATTTTTCATCTCCAAGTCTTTTGCTCTTATCTTATTCTGAAAAGAGTTCATGATGGATAACAAATTCCTCTCATGAATTTTCAACAGCTTAGACATAGATTTGCTACCATCTAATGCTAATGCTTGAAGTGCAATATCATTCATCTTCAAGTCTTCCATCCCTCTCTTATTTAGAAAGGAGTTCACGAGGGATAACGTTTTCCTCTCGTTCTTCTGCATCAGCTCAATCATCATTTCGCTGTCTTGGATGGCGTTTTTAAACATCTCGATGCCTTTCTTCAGCTTAACCTCTTCTTGGTTGCGCTGCTGGCATTTTACACAATTCCAAACATCTGGTATTGCGGGTCGTTTATTCATCTTTACGCAATATTTATGAAAATATCTATCGCAATCGGAGCAGGTTATCATGTCGACCTTTGCTCGATCTTTCCTTGTGCAAAGCCGACAATGGCCGTTGGGATTCGACACGAATTCCATATTTGCTTAGAGGTATTTATCAATCAATCTTTCCAATTGTAGAAAACGTAACTTAAATACTCAATTTTAAATAGTTGAAAACTATTCAAAATACTTTTAATAAAATTTTAAGGAAGATTGTGCTCCGCTCCTCTCTGGAGCCACCAAAATGTCGTTGGGATTTAGAACCGACTTGGTTCTAGCTTAGCAACGACGTGTTACTGAGCTTCGCACTTGCTTCCTTAATGGATTTGATAAAAGAATTTATTTTATTTTTGGTTTTTAAAATTTCTTTTACCCGGAGGGAAATCTAGTAGGTCATAAGCCGGAAGTACGACTTATGATGACTACGGTTTTCCTAGCGGGTTGTACCTTGGAAAGGAGAAAAAAAGAAATAGATTATATGATAAAGGATACTTCACTACCAACTCCTCTGTTGGTTTGATTGACGTCTGCTGGGCGCTGCACAGTGGTCCCAAAGAGCAAAAAAGGGGGTTTTTTAGATTGCGTCAAAACGGTTGACTTTAGTAATATGGTGTCTTTGAGAAAGTTTCTTGGAGTAGAACTCCCCTTCTTTCTGTCTTATCAGATTAATGATTAATCCCCCTAATAATGAGTTACGGAATTTATTTTCTCCAATAATTCAGATAGACAAATACTTACTTCAGCAAAGTTGTAGAGAAACTCGTTGCAAACATTTTACCCGAAGACTTCAACTCTCTATCTTTTAAGGTTTTTGAGATATGGGACATTATTTGTAAAAGGCCCCTTAAAAACAGTTTTTTCATCATAAGTTTTCTTCTAGATTTTTTCCATTATATAAATGTTCTAAAACATTGTTTGGACTATTAAACTGCATTACTTTGCCGAAGACGGAAACTTGCTATCGTAAGTATGTGTGGAGATATTCACGTTTTTTGATTGAAAATAGCTCTTTTTCCAATGCCGATAACTTTTAAACGGGCAAAAACGGGCAAACCACTTTGTAAACAAATTAAAGTGCAAGAAAAGCACAACAAATACTGGAAAAATCAGATCTCCCCAAGGCGGCCCTCTATGGAAATACTTGAGCTGAAGTTTGCCTCATTCCGTCATCAAATGCAATTGATTACTCGCCGTTTGGTTGCACTTGCGCCATTGTTATGAAGTAGGCGCAAGGGAATTGTCAGTTTCCGGTGTCAGGCGTATGCATTGAGTTTTTGAACAACTGTAACTTTTGACACAAGCAAACAGAAGTTCGGATAATACTTAAAAAGCACACTTTAAAATTCACAAAAAGTTCTTAGGGAACTTTCAAGCTGCTCAAGCTTTAAGAGAACTGCTTAACCCGCTATTAGAACATAAAACGTATTGCAAAATTACTTAAAACGAGAAGCTTATGTAGTTCCTTTATATCAACTTTTGGTTGCTTGGGTATTTACTCAAGACGTGCTTACAAAAGTAAGAAAGGATAATTATTACGACTTTAACCCTTTATTTCCGAACTAACAGTAGGGGCCCAAGCAACCAAAAGTTCGTATAAGGGAGCTGCATAAGCTTCTCGTTTTAAGTAATTTTTCAGTACGTTTTATGTTCTAATAGCGGCTTAAGCAGCTTTCAAGTTCCATCAAAGCTTAAGCAGCTTGAAAGTTCGCTAAGAACTTTATGTGAACTTTAAAGTGTGCTTTTTAAGTATTAACCGAACTTCTGGTTGCTTGGGGGATGGGTGTAGCGTAGTTGGTAAATGGATTGCCTTGTACGCAGCGCACCTGGGTTCGAGTCCCGACCCCGCACATAGGGTTAGAAATTTTTCATAAGAGATTTTTCTAACCCGAAGAGGCGAATGACCTTAAGGTTAAAACCTCTATAATCGAAATAAAAAAAACTAACAGTAATATATGGTGATGTATTTAATGCCGGAACAGCTCTAGTATGGACAAATTTAGGCTCTAGTATTTCCATAGAGGGCCGCCTAGGGGAGGTTGTGCTTTTCTTGCACTTTAATTTGTTTACAAAGTGGTTTGCCCG
Source organism: Topomyia yanbarensis (assembly GCF_030247195.1). Taxonomy (NCBI): domain Eukaryota; kingdom Metazoa; phylum Arthropoda; class Insecta; order Diptera; family Culicidae; genus Topomyia; species Topomyia yanbarensis. The sequence continues at coordinate 28,909 of NW_026683395.1, read as the reverse complement.
TTTAAAAGTTATCGGCATTGGAAAAAGAGCTATTTTCAATCAAAAAACGTGAATATCTCCACACATACTAGCGATAGCAAGTTTCCGTCTTCGGCAAAGTAATGCAGTTTAATAGTCCAAACAATGTTCTAGAACATTTATATAATGGAAAAAATGTAGAAGAAAACTTATGATGAAAAAACTGTTTTTAAGGGGCCTTTTACAAATAATGTCCCATATCTCAAAAACCTTAAAAGATAGAGAGTTGAAGTCTTCGGGTAAAATGTTTGCAACGAGTTTCTCTACAACTTTGCTGAAGTAAGTATTTGTCTATCTGAATTATTGGAGAAAATAAATTCTGTAACTCACTATTAGGGGGATTAATCATTAATCTGATAAGACAGAAAGAAGGGGAGTTCTACTCCAAGAAACTTTCTCAAAGACACCATATTGCTAAAGTCAACCGTTTTGACGCAATCTAAAAAATCCCCTTTTTTGCTCTTTGGGACCACTGTGCGCTGGTAGGGACCTCTTCAACTGCGAATCACTACAAAGGAAAAAAACGTGTCATCGGTTTCTACTTAGAAAGAAAAACGACTAAACCACTGCTATGGGAAAAAGCGACTGAACGACTGATTTAATTTCATATTCTTAAAACTATATATACAAATTCCTAATCTAACTATTCACCTACCTACTTAGTTCTAGCTATCTAACCTTCTCGCTCACTCCTACCGTGATGTGTTTTTTATTCCCTTCCGCCGTCCATTCGGTACGGCCGGCAAATTATGTTCCTGCCTTCTAGACTGTTTTAGGGTGGGTAAACAATTCAAATCCTAAACCCTTTGCGCTGGTAAACAAATCAATTCTATATCTTTCGGCGCGGGTAAAATTATCTATTTGGTATCGGTCTAGACCGGATACCTTTATGTTGGATTATTTTCCCACGACCGTCGCTAGATCACTTTATTATTATTTTTATCTTTTACGGCCTTCGTGGCGGTACTTGCGCCTCGCCGGGATCGCCTACGTACACAATGCTGTATTATTTGGCAACCGTCTGAGAGTTTTATTACTATCGTCCCTTCTAGACGATAATTGCTTTCTTCGCATTTCCTCATGGTCCTTGCCAAGTAACTTACTATCATAAATTTCACCAGTTACCTGGAGTCTCGTCCCTGGTGGAAGCTTAGACCACCGTATGAATGGTGCAATTAATGCAGCTTGGGACACGAGCGTCGATGATTAATTACGGCTATCATGAGGCCTTTTGTTATTGTTGGGTAATTCACCCACTCTCAATATAGTGCTCCCTTGAGCAATTTACTGGTTGATACATGAAGGCTTTCAGCCAACTTCAAACGTATGCATATATGTACCGTGAAGCGATCCTGAGCTCGACACCAGGGAATCTGTCGGCGCAGTAGAAATGAACTACCAAGTGTTTAGATATTTAGTATAGGTCCCTAGGGATCTGAAAAGTATAGTGTAGTCGGGCCCAAAGAGCTCTTTGATACCCTTGGGTGGCATAAGGTAAAATGCTTTTCCCTTTGCATGTAGAAATCGTTCATAAGAAGTGCCCAGGGAATTTGTCGGCGCAGTAAAAATGAAATAAAAAGTGTTTAGATGTTTAGTATAGGTCCCTAGGAATCTGAAAAGTATAGTTTAGTCGGGCCCAAAGAGCTCTTTGATACCCTTGGGTGGCATAAGGTAAAATGCTTTTCCCTTTGCATGTAGAAATCGTTCATAAGAAGTGACCAGAGAATTTGTCGGCGCAGTAAAAATGAAATAACAAGTGTTTAGATGTTTAGTATAGGTCCCTAGGAATCTGAAAAGTATAGTGTAGTCGGGCCCAAAGAGCTCTTTGATACCCTTGGGTGGCATAAGGTAAAATGCTTTTCCCTTTGCATGTAGAAATCGTTCATAAGAAGTGCCCAGGGAATTTGTCGGCGCAGTAAAAATGAAATAAAAAGTGTTTAGAAATTTAGTATAGGTCCCTAGGAATCTGAAAAGTATAGTTTAGTCGGGCCCAAAGAGCTCTTTGATACCCTTGGGTGGCATAAGGTAAAATGCTTTTCCCTTTGCATGTAGAAATCGTTTATAAGAAGTGCCCAGGGCATTTGTCGGCGCAGTAGAAATGAAATAACAAGTGTTTAGATGTTTAGTATAGGTCCCTAGGAATCTGAAAAGTATAGTTTAGTCGGGCCCAAAGAGCTCTTTGATACACTTGGGTGCAATAAGGTAAAATGCTTTTCCCTTTGCATGTAGAAATCGTTCATAAGAAGTGCCCAGGGAATTTGTCGGCGCAGTAGAAATGAAATACCAAGTGTTTAGATGTTAAGTATAGGTCCCTAGGGATCTGAAAAGTATAGTGTAGTCGGGCCCAAAGAGCTCTTTGATACCCTTGGGTGGCATAAGGTAAAATGCTTTTCCCTTTGCATGTAGAAATCGTTCATAAGAAGTGACCAGGGAATTTGTCGGCGCAGTAGAAATGAACTACCAAGTGTTTAGATGTTTAGTATAGGTCCCTAGGGATCTGAAAAGTATAGTGTAGTCGGGCCCAAAGAGCACTTTGATACCCTTGGGTGGCATAAGATAAAATGCTTTTCCCTTTGCATGTAGAAATCGTTCATAAGAAGTGACCAGGGAATTTGTCGGCGCAGTAGAAATGTAATAACAAGTGTTTAGATGTTTAGTATAGGTCCCTAGGGATCTGAAAAGTATAGTGTAGTCGGGCCCAAAGAGCTCTTTGATACCCTTGGGTGGCATAAGGTAAAATGCTTTTCCCTTTGCATGTAGAAATCCTTTATAAGAAGTGACCAGGGAATTTGTCGGCGCAGTAGAAATGAAATACCAAGTGTTAAGATGTTAAGTATAGGTCCCTAGGGATCTGAAAAGTATAGTGTAGTCGGGCCCAAAGAGCTTTTTGATACCCTTGGGTGGCATAAGGCATGTAGCTTTTCCCTTTGCATGTAGAAATCGTTCATAAGAAGTGACCAGGGAATTTGTCGGCGCAGTAGAAATGAAATAACAAGTGTTTAGATGTTTAGTATAGGTTCCTAGAAATCTGAAAAGTATAGTTTAGTCGGGCCCAAAGAGCTCTTTGATACCCTTGGGTGGCATAAGGTAAAATGCTTTTCCCTTTGCATGTAGAAATCGTTCATAAGAAGTGACCAGGGAATTTGTCGGCGCAGTAGAAATGTAATAACAAGTGTTTAGATGTTTAGTATAGGTCCCTAGGGATCTGAAAAGTATAGTGTAGTCGGGCCCAAAGAGCTCTTTGATACCCTTGGGTGGCATAAGGTAAAATGCTTTTCCCTTTGCATGTAGAAATCCTTCATAAGAAGTGACCGGGGAATTTGTCGGCGCAGTAGAAATGAAATACCAAGCGTTTAGATGTTAAGTATAGGTCCCTAGGGATCTTAAAAGTATAGTGTAGTCGGGCCCAAAGAGCTCACTGATACCCTTGGGTGGCATAAGGTAAAATGCTTTTCCCTTTGCATGTAGAAATCGTTCATAAGAAGTGACCAGGGAATTTGTCGGCGCAGTAGAAATGAAATAACAAGTGTTTAGATGTTTAGTATAGGTCCCTAGGAATCTGAAAAGTATAGTTTAGTCGGGCCCAAAGAGCTCTTTGATACCCTTGGGAGCCATAAGGTAAAATGCTTTTCCCTTTGCATGTAGAAATCAATCGTTCATAAGAAGTGACCAGGGAATTTGTCGGCGCAGTAGAAATGAACTACCAAGTATTTAGATGTTTAGTATAGGTCTCTAGGGATCTGAAAAGTATAGTTTAGTCGGGCCCAAAGAGCTCTTTGATACCCTTGGGTGGCATAAGGTAAAATGCTTTTCCCTCTGTATGTAGAAATCGTTCATAAAAAGTGCCCAGGGAATTTGTCGGCGCAGTAGAAATGAAATACCAAGTGTATAGATATTTAGTATAGGTCCCTAGGGATCTGAAAAGTATAGTGTAGTCGGGCCCAAAGAGCTCTTTGATACCCTTGGGTGGCATAAGGTAAAATGCTTTTCCCTTTGCATGTAGAAATCGTTCATAAGAAGTGCCCAGGGAATTTGTCGGCGCAGTAGAAATGTAATAACAAGTGTTTAGATGTTTAGTATAGGTCCCTAGGGATCTGAAAAGTATAGTGTAGTCGCGCCCAAAGAGCTCTTTGATACCCTTGGGTGGCATAAGGCAAAATACTTTTCCCTTTGCATGTAGAAATCGTTCATAAGAAGTGCCCAGGGAATTTGTCGGCGCAGTAGAAATGAAATACCAAGTGTTTAGATGTTTAGTATAGGTCCCTAGGATCTGAAAAGTATAGTGTAGTCGGGCCCAAAGAGCTCTTTGATACCCTTGGGTGGCATCAGATAAAATGCTTTTCCCTTTGCATGTAGAAATCGTTCATAAGAAGTGACCAGGGAATTTGTCGTCGCAGTAGAAATGTAATAACAAGTGTTTAGATGTTTATTATAGGTCCCTAGGGATCTGAAAAGTATAGTGTAGTCGGGCCCAAAGAGCTCTTTGATACCCTTGGGTGGCATAAGATAAAATGCTTTTCCCTTTGCATGTAGAAATCCTTTATAAGAAGTGACCAGGGAATTTGTCGGCGCAGTAGAAATGAAATACCAAGTGTTAAGATGTTAAGTATAGGTCCCTAGGGATCTGAAAAGTATAGTGTAGTCGGGCCCAAAGAGCTTTTTGATACCCTTGGGTGGCATAAGGCATGTAGCTTTTCCCTTTGCATGTAGAAATCGTTCATAAGAAGTGACCAGGGAATTTGTCGGCGCAGTAGAAATGAAATAACAAGTGTTTAGATGTTTAGTATAGGTCCCTAGAAATCTGAAAAGTATAGTTTAGTCGGGCCCAAAGAGCTCTTTGATACGCTTGGGTGGCATAAGGTAAAATGCTTTTCCCTTTGCATGTAGAAATCGTTCATAAGAAGTGACCAGGGAATTTGTCGGCGCAGTAGAAATGTAATAACAAGTGTTTAGATGTTTAGTATAGGTCCCTAGGGATCTGAAAAGTATAGTGTAGTCGGGCCCAAAGAGCTCTTTGATACCCTTGGGTGGCATAAGGTAAAATGCTTTTCCCTCTGCATGTAGAAATCCTTCATAAGAAGTGACCGGGGAATTTGTCGGCGCAGTAGAAATGAAATACCAAGCGTTTAGTTGTTAAGTATAGGTCCCTAGGAATCTGAAAAGTATAGTGTAGTCGGGCCCAAAGAGCTCTTTGATACCCTTGGGTGGCATAAGGCATGTAGCTTTTCCCTTTGCATGTAGAAATCGTTCATAAGAAGTGACCAGGGAATTTGTCGGCGCAGTAGAAATGTAATAACAAGTGTTTAGATGTTTAGTATAGGTCTCTAGGAATCTGAAAAGTATAGTTTAGTCGGGCCCAAAGAGCTCTTTGATACCCTTGGGTGGCATAAGGTAAAATGCTTTTCCCTTTGCATGTAGAAATCGTTCATAAGAAGTGACCAGGGAATTTGTCGGCGCAGTAGAAATGAAATACCAAGTGTTAAGATGTTAAGTATAGGTCCCTAGGGATCTGAAAAGTATAGTGTAGTCGGGCCCAAAGAGCTTTTTGATACCCTTGGGTGGCATAAGGCATGTAGCTTTTCCCTTTGCATGTAGAAATCGTTCATAAGAAGTGACCAGGGAATTTGTCGGCGCAGTAGAAATGAAATAACAAGTGTTTAGATGTTTAGTATAGGTTCCTAGAAATCTGAAAAGTATAGTTTAGTCGGGCGCAAAGAGCTCTTTGATACGCTTGGGTGGCATAAGGTAAAATGCTTTTCCCTTTGCATGTAGAAATCGTTCATAAGAAGTGACTAGGGAATTTGTCGGCGCAGTAGAAATGTAATAACAAGTGTTTAGATGTTTAGTATAGGTCCCTAGGGATCTGAAAAGTATAGTGTAGTCGGGCCCAAAGAGCTCTTTGATACCCTTGGGTGGCATAAGGTAAAATGCTTTTCCCTTTGCATGTAGAAATCCTTCATAAGAAGTGACCGGGGAATTTGTCGGCGCAGTAGAAATGAAATACCAAGTGTTTAGATGTTTAGTATAGGTCCCTAGGATCTGAAAAGTATAGTGTAGTCGGGCCCAAAGAGCTCATTGATACCCTTGGGTGGCATAAGGTAAAATGCTTTTCCCTTTGCATGTAGAAATCGTTCATAAGAAGTGACCAGGGAATTTGTCGGCGCAGTAGAAATGAAATAACAAGTGTTTAGATGTTTAGTATAGGTCCCTAGGAATCTGAAAAGTATAGTTTAGTCGGGCCCAAAGAGCTCTTTGATACCCTTGGGTGGCATAAGGTAAAATGCTTTTCCCTTTGCATGTAGAAATCGTTCATAAGAAGTGACCAGGGAATATGTCGGCGCAGTAGAAATGAACTACCAAGTATTTAGATGTTTATTATAGGTCTCTAGGGATCTGAAAAGTATAGTTTAGTCGGGCCCAAAGAGCTCTTTGATACCCTTGGGTGGCATAAGGTAAAATGCTTTTCCCTCTGCATGTAGAAATCGTTCATAAAAAGTGCCCAGGGAATTTGTCGGCGCAGTAGAAATAAAATACCAAGTGTATAGATATTTAGTATAGGTCCCTAGGGATCTGAAAAGTATAGTGTAGTCGGGCCCAAAGAGCTCTTTGATACCCTTGGGTGGCGTAACGTAAAATGCTTTTCCCTCTGCATGTAGAAATCGTTCATAAAAAGTGCCCAGGGAATTTGTCGGCGCAGTAGAAATGAAATACCAAGTGTATAGATATTTAGTATAGGTCCCTAGGGATCTGAAAAGTATAGTGTAGTCGGGCCCAAAGAGCTCTTTGATACCCTTGGGTGGCATAAGGTAAAATGCTTTTCCCTTTGCATGTAGAAATCGTTCATAAGAAGTGCCCAGGGAATTTGTCGGCGCAGTAGAAATGTAATAACAAGATGTTTAGTATAGGTCCCTAGGGATCTGAAAAGTATAGTGTAGTCGGGCCCAAAGAGCTCTTTGATACCCTTGGGTGGCATAAGGCAAAATACTTTTCCCTTTGCATGTAGAAATCGTTCATAAGAAGTGCCCAGGGAATTTGTCGGCGCAGTAGAAATGAACTACTAAGTGTTTAGATGTTTAGTATAGGTCCCTAGAGATCTGAAAAATATAGTGTAGTCGGGCCCAAAGAGCTCTTTGATACCCTTGGGTGGCATAAGATAAAATGCTTTGCCCTTTGCATGTAGAAATCGTTCATAAGAAGTGACCAGGGAATTTGTCGGCGCAGTAGAAATGTAATAACAAGTGTTTAGATGTTTATTATAGGTCCCTAGGGATCTGAAAAGTATAGTGTAGTCGGGCCCAAAGAGCTCTTTGGTACCCTTGGGTGGCATAAGATAAAATGCTTTGCCCTTTGCATGTAGAAATCCTTTATAAGAAGTGACCAGGGAATTTGTCGGCGCAGTAGAAATGAAATACCAAGTGTTAAGATGTTAAGTATAGGTCCCTAGGGATCTGAAAAGTATAGAGTAGTCGGGCCCAAAGAGCTTTTTGATACCCTTGGGTGGCATAAGGCATGTAGCTTTTCCCTTTGCATGTAGAAATCGTTCATAAGAAGTGACCAGGGAATTTGTCGGCGCAGTAGAAATGAAATAACAAGTGTTTAGATGTTTAGTATAGGTCCCTAGAAATCTGAAAAGTATAGTTTAGTCGGGCCCAAAGAGTTCTTTGATACGCTTGGGTGGCATAAGGTAAAACGTTTTTCCCTTTGCATGTAGAAATCGTTCATAAGAAGTGACCAGGGAATTTGTCGGCGCAGTAGAAATGTAATAACAAGTGTTTAGATGTTTAGTATAGGTCCCTAGGGATCTGAAAAGTATAGTGTAGTCGGGCCCAAAGAGCTCTTTGATACCCTTGGGAGGCATAAGGTAAAATGCTTTTCCCTTTGCATGTAGCAATCCTTCATAAGAAGTGACCAGGGAATTTGTCGGCGCAGTAGAAATGTAATAACAAGTGTTTAGATGTTTAGTATAGGTCCCTAGGAATCTGAAAAGTATAGTTTAGTCGGGCCCAAAGAGCTCTTTGATACCCTTGGGTGGCATAAGGTAAAATGCTTTTCCCTTTGCATGTAGAAATCGTTCATAAGAAGTGACCAGGGAATTTGTCGGCGCAGTAGAAATGAACTACCAAGTGTTTAGATGTTTAGTATAGGTCTCTAGGGATCTGAAAAGTATAGTGTAGTCGGGCCCAAAGAGCTCTTTGGTACCCTTGGGTGGCATAAGATAAAATGCTTTGCCCTTTGCATGTAGAAATCCTTTATAAGAAGTGACCAGGGAATTTGTCGGCGCAGTAGAAATGAAATACCAAGTGTTAAGATGTTAAGTATAGGTCCCTAGGGATCTGAAAAGTATAGAGTAGTCGGGCCCAAAGAGCTTTTTGATACCCTTGGGTGGCATAAGGCATGTAGCTTTTCCCTTTGCATGTAGAAATCGTTCATAAGAAGTGACCAGGGAATTTGTCGGCGCAGTAGAAATGAAATAACAAGTGTTTAGATGTTTAGTATAGGTCCCTAGAAATCTGAAAAGTATAGTTTAGTCGGGCCCAAAGAGTTCTTTGATACGCTTGGGTGGCATAAGGTAAAACGTTTTTCCCTTTGCATGTAGAAATCGTTCATAAGAAGTGACCAGGGAATTTGTCGGCGCAGTAGAAATGTAATAACAAGTGTTTAGATGTTTAGTATAGGTCCCTAGGGATCTGAAAAGTATAGTGTAGTCGGGCCCAAAGAGCTCTTTGATACCCTTGGGAGGCATAAGGTAAAATGCTTTTCCCTTTGCATGTAGCAATCCTTCATAAGAAGTGACCAGGGAATTTGTCGGCGCAGTAGAAATGTAATAACAAGTGTTTAGATGTTTAGTATAGGTCCCTAGGAATCTGAAAAGTATAGTTTAGTCGGGCCCAAAGAGCTCTTTGATACCCTTGGGTGGCATAAGGTAAAATGCTTTTCCCTTTGCATGTAGAAATCGTTCATAAGAAGTGACCAGGGAATTTGTCGGCGCAGTAGAAATGTAATAACAAGTGTTTAGATGTTTAGTATAGGTCCCTAGGGATCTGAAAAGTATAGTGTAGTCGGGCCCAAAGAGCTCTTTGATACCCTTGGGTGGCATAAGGTAAAATGCTTTTCCCTCTGCATGTAGAAATCCTTCATAAGAAGTGACCGGGGAATTTGTCGGCGCAGTAGAAATGAAATACCAAGCGTTTAGTTGTTAAGTATAGGTCCCTAGGAATCTGAAAAGTATAGTGTAGTCGGGCCCAAAGAGCTCTTTGATACCCTTGGGTGGCATAAGGCATGTAGCTTTTCCCTTTGCATGTAGAAATCGTTCATAAGAAGTGACCAGGGAATTTGTCGGCGCAGTAGAAATGTAATAACAAGTGTTTAGATGTTTAGTATAGGTCTCTAGGAATCTGAAAAGTATAGTTTAGTCGGGCCCAAAGAGCTCTTTGATACCCTTGGGTGGCATAAGGTAAAATGCTTTTCCCTTTGCCTGTAGAAATCGTTCATAAGAAGTGACCAGGGAATTTGTCGGCGCAGTAGAAATGAAATACCAAGTGTTAAGATGTTAAGTATAGGTCCCTAGGGATCTGAAAAGTATAGTGTAGTCGGGCCCAAAGAGCTTTTTGATACCCTTGGGTGGCATAAGGCATGTAGCTTTTCCCTTTGCATGTAGAAATCGTTCATAAGAAGTGACCAGGGAATTTGTCGGCGCAGTAGAAATGAAATAACAAGTGTTTAGATGTTTAGTATAGGTTCCTAGAAATCTGAAAAGTATAGTTTAGTCGGGCGCAAAGAGCTCTTTGATACGCTTGGGTGGCATAAGGTAAAATGCTTTTCCCTTTGCATGTAGAAATCGTTCATAAGAAGTGACTAGGGAATTTGTCGGCGCAGTAGAAATGTAATAACAAGTGTTTAGATGTTTAGTATAGGTCCCTAGGGATCTGAAAAGTATAGTGTAGTCGGGCCCAAAGAGCTCTTTGATACCCTTGGGTGGCATAAGGTAAAATGCTTTTCCCTTTGCATGTAGAAATCCTTCATAAGAAGTGACCGGGGAATTTGTCGGCGCAGTAGAAATGAAATACCAAGTGTTTAGATGTTTAGTATAGGTCCCTAGGATCTGAAAAGTATAGTGTAGTCGGGCCCAAAGAGCTCATTGATACCCTTGGGTGGCATAAGGTAAAATGCTTTTCCCTTTGCATGTAGAAATCGTTCATAAGAAGTGACCAGGGAATTTGTCGGCGCAGTAGAAATGAAATAACAAGTGTTTAGATGTTTAGTATAGGTCCTTGGGAATCTGAAAAGTATAGTTTAGTCGGGCCCAAAGAGCTCTTTGATACCCTTGGGTGGCATAAGGTAAAATGCTTTTCCCTTTGCATGTAGAAATCGTTCATAAGAAGTGACCAGGGAATATGTCGGCGCAGTAGAAATGAACTACCAAGTATTTAGATGTTTAGTATAGGTCTCTAGGGATCTGAAAAGTATAGTGTAGTCGGGCCCAAAGAGCTCTTTGATACCCTTGGGTGGCATAAGGTAAAATGCTTTTCCCTCTGCATGTAGAAATCGTTCATAAAAAGTGCCCAGGGAATTTGTCGGCGCAGTAGAAATGAAATACCAAGTGTATAGATATTTAGTATAGGTCCCTAGGGATCTGAAAAGTATAGTGTAGTCGGGCCCAAAGAGCTCTTTGATACCCTTGGGTGGCGTAACGTAAAATGCTTTTCCCTCTGCATGTAGAAATCGTTCATAAAAAGTGCCCAGGGAATTTGTCGGCGCAGTAGAAATGAAATACCAAGTGTATAGATATTTAGTATAGGTCCCTAGGGATCTGAAAAGTATAGTGTAGTCGGGCCCAAAGAGCTCTTTGATACCCTTGGGTGGCATAAGGTAAAATGCTTTTCCCTTTGCATGTAGAAATCGTTCATAAGAAGTGCCCAGGGAATTTGTCGGCGCAGTAGAAATGTAATAACAAGATGTTTAGTATAGGTCCCTAGGGATCTGAAAAGTATAGTGTAGTCGGGCCCAAAGAGCTCTTTGATACCCTTGGGTGGCATAAGGCAAAATACTTTTCCCTTTGCATGTAGAAATCGTTCATAAGAAGTGCCCAGGGAATTTGTCGGCGCAGTAGAAATGAACTACCAAGTGTTTAGATGTTTAGTATAGGTCCCTAGAGATCTGAAAAATATAGTGTAGTCGGGCCCAAAGAGCTCTTTGATACCCTTGGGTGGCATAAGATAAAATGCTTTGCCCTTTGCATGTAGAAATCGTTCATAAGAAGTGACCAGGGAATTTGTCGGCGCAGTAGAAATGTAATAACAAGTGTTTAGATGTTTATTATAGGTCCCTAGGGATCTGAAAAGTATAGTGTAGTCGGGCCCAAAGAGCTCTTTGGTACCCTTGGGTGGCATAAGATAAAATGCTTTGCCCTTTGCATGTAGAAATCCTTTATAAGAAGTGACCAGGGAATTTGTCGGCGCAGTAGAAATGAAATACCAAGTGTTAAGATGTTAAGTATAGGTCCCTAGGGATCTGAAAAGTATAGAGTAGTCGGGCCCAAAGAGCTTTTTGATACCCTTGGGTGGCATAAGGCATGTAGCTTTTCCCTTTGCATGTAGAAATCGTTCATAAGAAGTGACCAGGGAATTTGTCGGCGCAGTAGAAATGAAATAACAAGTGTTTAGATGTTTAGTATAGGTCCCTAGAAATCTGAAAAGTATAGTTTAGTCGGGCCCAAAGAGTTCTTTGATACGCTTGGGTGGCATAAGGTAAAACGTTTTTCCCTTTGCATGTAGAAATCGTTCATAAGAAGTGACCAGGGAATTTGTCGGCGCAGTAGAAATGTAATAACAAGTGTTTAGATGTTTAGTATAGGTCCCTAGGGATCTGAAAAGTATAGTGTAGTCGGGCCCAAAGAGCTCTTTGATACCCTTGGGAGGCATAAGGTAAAATGCTTTTCCCTTTGCATGTAGCAATCCTTCATAAGAAGTGACCAGGGAATTTGTCGGCGCAGTAGAAATGTAATAACAAGTGTTTAGATGTTTAGTATAGTTTTTTACCATTTTTTTTGTTAACCATTTTTGTTAACGACCTATTGAGTTAATTTGTCAACAGTTTTTTCGGCATTTAATTAGCAAGGGACTGGAAGGTGAAGTATATTTTTCAATATTTAGAGCCATAGTACTCAAGGGAGAAGTGCTTGTTCGGACATGCCGTAGACTCAGGTGATTCGCATTTCTAATGCCAAAAGACCTTGACCACTACGGTAGCAGACAAAGGGTTAAGTCGCCGGTGAGCTCTAAGCTTGCATATATGATCCTTCCACGCTTTTCTAAACTTTCTCCTTTCAACACCTTGCTCTCCCTTGAGTACTATGGTTTAGTATAGGTCCCTAGGAATCTGAAAAGTATAGTTTAGTCGGGCCCAAAGAGCTCTTTGATACCCTTGGGTGGCATAAGGTAAAATGCTTTTCCCTTTGCATGTAGAAATCGTTCATAAGAAGTGACCAGGGAATTTGTCGGCGCAGTAGAAATGAACTACCAAGTGTTTAGATGTTTAGTATAGGTCTCTAGGGATCTGAAAAGTATAGTGTAGTCAGGCCCAAAGAGCTCTTTGATACCCTTGGGTGGCATAATGTAAAATGCTTTTCCCTCTGCATGTAGAAATCGTTCATAAAAAGTGCCCAGGGAATTTGTCGGCGCAGTAGAAATGAAATACCAAGTGTATAGATATTTAGTATAGGTCCCTAGGGATCTGAAAAGTATAGTGTAGTCGGGCCCAAAGAGCTCTTTGATACCCTTGGGTGGCATAAGGTAAAATGCTTTTCCCTTTGCATGTAGAAATCGTTCATAAGAAGTGACCAGGGAATTTGTCGGCGCAGTAGAAATGAACTACCAAGTGTTTAGATATTTAGTATAGGTCCCTAGGGATCTGAAAAGTATAGTGTAGTCGGGCCCAAAGAGCTCTTTGATACCCTTGGGTGGCATAAGGTAAAATGCTTTTCCCTTTGCATGTAGAAATCCTTCATAAGAAGTGACCAGGGAATTTGTCGGCGCAGTAGAAATGAAATACCAAGTGTTAAGATGTTAAGTATAGGTCCCTAGGGATCTGAAAAGTATAGTGTAGTCGGGCCCAAAGAGCTCTTTGATACCCTTGGGTGGCATAAGGTAAAATGCTTTTTCCTTTGCATGTAGAAATCGTTCATAAGAAGTGCCCAGGGAATTTGTCGGCGCAGTAGAAATGAACTACCAAGTGTTTAGATGTTTAGTATAGGTCCCTAGGGATCTGAAAAGTATAGTGTAGTCGGGCCCAAAGAGCTCTTTGATACCCTTGGGTGGCATAAGGTAAAATGCTTTTCCCTTTGCATGTAGAAATCGTTCATAAGAAGTGACCAGGGAATTTGTCGGCGCAGTAGAAATGTAATAACAAGTGTTTAGATGTTTAGTATAGGTCCCTAGGGATCTGAAAAGTATAGTGTAGTCGGGCCCAAAGAGCTCTTTGATATCCTTGGGTGGCATAAGGTAAAATGCTTTTCCCTTTGCATGTAGAAATCCTTTATATGAAGTGACCAGGGAATTTGTCGGCGCATTAGAAATGAAATACCAAGTGTTAAGATGTTAAGTATAGGTCCCTAGGATCTGAAAAGTATAGTGTAGTCGGGCCCAAAGAGCTTTTTGATACCCTTGGGTGGCATAAGGCATGTAGCTTTTCCCTTTGCATGTAGAAATCGTTCATAAGAAGTGACCAGGGAATTTGTCGGCGCAGTAGAAATGTAATAACAAGTATTTAGATGTTTAGTATAGGTCCCTAGGGATCTGAAAAGTATAGTGTAGTCGGGCCCAAAGAGCTCTTTGATACCCTTGGGTGGCATAAGGTAAAATGCTTTTCCCTTTGCATGTAGAAATCCTTCATAAGAAGTGACCGGGGAATTTGTCGGTGCAGTAGAAATGAAATACCAAGTGTTTGGATGTTAAGTATAGGTCCCTAGGGATCTGAAAAGTATAGTGTAGTCAGGCCCAAAGAGCTCTTTGATACCCTTGGGTGGCATAAGGTAAAATGCTTTTCCCTTTGCATGTAGAAATCCTTCATAAGAAGTGACCAGGGAATTTGTCGGCGCAGTAGAAATGAAATAACAAGTGTTTAGATGTTTAGTATAGGTCCCTAGGAATCTGAAAAGTATAGTTTAGTCGGGCCCAAAGAGCTCTTTGATACCCTTGGGTGGCATAAGGTACAATGCTTTTCCCTTTGCATGTAGAAATCCTTCATAAGAAGTGACCAGGGAATTTGTCGGCGCAGTAGAAATGAACTACCAAGTGTTTAGATGTTTAGTATAGGTCTCTAGGGATCTGAAAAGTATAGTTTAATCGGGCCCAAAGAGCTCTTTGATACCCTTGGGTGGTATAAGGTAAAATGCTTTTCCCTCTGCATGTAGAAATCGTTCATAAAAAGTGCCCAGGGAATTTGTCGGCGCAGTAGGAATGAAATACCAAGTGTTAAGATGTTAAGTATAGGTCCCTAGGGATCTGAAAAGTATAGTGTAGTCGGGCCCAAAGAGCTCTTTGATACCCTTGGGTGGCATAAGGTAAAATGCTTTTCCCTTTGCATGTAGAAATCGTTCATAAGAAGTGACCAGGGAATTTGTCGGCGCAGTAGAAATGAACTACCAAGTGTTTAGATATTTAGTATAGGTCCCTAGGGATCTGAAAAGTATAGTGTAGTCGGGCCCAAAGAGCTCTTTGATACCCTAGGGTGGCATAAGGTAAAATGCTTTTCCCTTTGCATGTAGAAATCGTTCATAAGAAGTGCCCAGGGATTTTGTCGGCGCAGTAGAAATGAACTACCGAGTGTTTAGATGTTTAGTATAGGTCCCTAGGGATCTGAAAAGTATAGTGTAGTCGGGCCCAAAGAGCTCTTTGATACCCTTGGGTGGCATAAGGTAAAATGCTTTTCCCTTTGCATGTAGAAATCGTTCATAAGAAGTGACCAGGGAATTTGGCGACGCAGTAGAAATGTAATAACTCTTTGATACCCTTGGGTGGCATAAGGTAAAATGTTTTTCCCTTTGCATGTAGAAATCCTTCATAAGAAGTGACCAGGGAATTTGTCGGCGCAGTAGAAATGAAATACCAAGTGTTAAGATGTTAAGTATAGGTCTCTAGGGATCTGAAAAGTATAGTGTAGTCGGGCCCAAAGAGCTCTTTGATACCCTTGGGTGGCATAAGGTAAAATGCTTTTCCCTTTGCATGTAGAAATCGTTCATAAGAAGTGACCAGGGAATTTGTCGGCGCAGTAGAAATGAAATACCAAGTGTTTAGATATTTAGTATAGATCCCCAGGGATCTGAAAAGTATGGTGTAGTCGGGCCCAAAGAGCTCTTTGATACCCTTGGGTGGCATAAGGTAAAATGCTTTTCCCTTTGTATGTAGAAATCGTTCATAAGAAGTGACCAGGGAATTTGTCGGCGCAGTAGAAATGAACTACCAAGTGTTTAGATGTTTAGTATAGGTCTCTAGGGATCTGAAAAGTATAGTGTAGTCGGGCCCAAAGAGCTTTTTGATACCCTTGGGTGGCATAAGGCATGTAGCTTTTCCCTTTGCATGTAGAGATCGTTCATAAGAAGTGACCAGGGAATTTGTCGGCGCAGTAGAAATGTAATAACAAGTGTTTAGATGTTTAGTATAGGTCCCTAGGGATCTGAAAAGTATAGTGTAGTCGGGCCCAAAGAGCTCTTTGATACCCTTGGGTGGCATAAGGTAAAATGCTTTTCCCTTTGCATGTAGAAATCCTTCATAAGAAGTGACCGGGGAATTTGTCGGCGCAGTAGAAATGAAATACCAAGCGTTTAGATGTTAAGTATAGGTCCCTAGGGATCTTAAAAGTATAGTGTAGTCGGGCCCAAAGAGCTCATTGATACCCTTGGGTGGCATAAGGTAAAATGCTTTTCCCTATGCATGTAGAAATCGTTCATAAGAAGTGACCAGGGAATTTGTCGGCGCAGTAGAAATGAAATAACAAGTGTTTAGATGTTTAGTATAGGTCCCTAGGAATCTGAAAAGTATAGTTTAGTCGGGCCCAAAGAGCTCTTTGATACCCTTGGGTGGCATAAGGTAAAATGCTTTTCCCTTTGCATGTAGAAATCGTTCATAAGAAGTGACCAGGGAATTTGTCGGCGCAGTAGAAATGAACTACCAAGTATTTAGATGTTTAGTATAGGTCTCTAGGGATCTGAAAAGTATAGTTTAGTCGGGCCCAAAGAGCTCTTTGATACCCTTGGGTGGCAGAAGGTAAAATGCTTTTCCCTCTGCATGTAGAAATCGTTCATAAAAAGTGCCCAGGGAATTTGTCGGCGCAGTAGAAATGAAATACCAAGTGTATAGATATTAAGTATAGGTCCCTAGGGATCTGAAAAGTATAGTGTAGTCGGGCCCAAACAGCTCTTTGATACCCTTGGGTGGCATAAGGTAAAATGCTTTTCCCTTTGCATGTAGAAATCGTTCATAAGAAGTGACCATGGAATTTGTCGGCGCAGGTGAAATGAAATAACAAGTATTTAGATGTTTAGTATAGGTCCCTAGGGATCTGAAAAGTATGGTGTAGTTGGGCCCAAAGAGCTCTTTGATACCCTTGGGTGACATAAGGTAAAATGTAAAAGTAAAAATTTTCTAACTATAATGTATGCATTGTTTGTTATAGTTTGGAATTTCAACCAAATGTAATATGCTTTATTATTAGTTCGAATAGCAAAAAATTTGCATGAATTCATTAAATTTAATTTTTCTAGTGCATAAGGACATATTAATGAATCGTTTTATACTTTCTTTTCTTCGTTTCGTTTTGTAAATATCCATGAGCCATAATTTAACGTTCGATATATGAATCAATACATAACATTTCTAATGTTCATTTTTACATCTTCTATCTATATTGAGCAAACATTTTCATCAAATTTATGGAACTTTTTCTAACATTTTATTGCTCCATTTTGTAATACCGTGGAACATTTTTGTCGATATTATGGAACGTATCGACGTGTTTTAATGCATGTAGCATTTTACATTTCCAATATTTTTATAGGGCATTGGTTGATTTTAATTGCTCTTTTATTACTATTTTAGTGCTCTCTTGCGACAATTTTATGGTTCAATTTTACATAATCTATGGATCGAATCACCTTTTTTATTGATCATTCACACTGTTTTATGGGTTTTCAGTTTTGTTTTATGCAACATGAACAACTTTTTTATGGATCGTTTTTCAATTTTTTATGGATCATTTTTGTTGCGGCACAAACTTAGGGCTGCCGATATGAATGCTAGTTTGGAAAGATGGCCTCTTTTCCCGGACACTTCCGGAACCGTCTATGGTGATCAATGTAGTCAACGAAAGTTTGGTTGGCCGTCAGTGACATATAACTGCAAATTTAAGTTGCTTGAGAGACGTTTTAGTGAAATTTTTACCTTTTTTGCTTTCATCGGAGTATCTGTTTGAATCGGAGTTGGTTTTGTGACCGCACGCCACAATCCATAACTTCGGAACCGGAAGTCGGATAGGGATAAAATTTTAAAACCATTTACGGGGATAAAACACCATTCATTTGAGACTAAGTTTGGTCGAAACGGTCAAGCCATCTTTGAGACACCGATGTGACTGCTATTCTAATTTGGATACTTCCGCCGGGGCTTGCGGAACCGATGATGATGGCCAAAGAGACTTTAAATGGCTGTTAGTGACCTAGTACTACAAATCCAAGCAGATGTGGCCACATTTTGGAAAAATTCATTGCAGAAATTGTAAAAATCGACATTTTTCGTGTGATCGTTCTCATAACCCTGTAATTCCGGAACCGGAAGTCGGATTCATTAGAAATTCAATAGCAGCCTGAGGGTGGGCGTAGCGTAGTTGATAAATCGATTGCCTTGTACGCAGCGTACCTGGGTTCGAGTCCCGGCCCCGCACATAGGGTTAGAAATTTTTCATAATAGATTTTTCTAACCCGGAGAGGCGAATGACCTTAAGGTTAAAAACTCTATTGGCGATTCTACGTTGCAACAGCTCACAGATAGCGCTGGAAGCAAAGTGTTACTGTTTTGATTCTGTTCTGTCATAGTGCATATATTTTCTGTAAACATTGGTAAAAAATAACTTTTAAACATCAAATCACCGATCATTTTGTTGATAATTGTTTACGAAAATGGAGGAAAACCATCATTTTATAAGATGATGAGTAAACATCTTGCGAAAATGGTGTAAAACATAGTGATTTTTTAATATTATTCGCAGAGCTATATGTGTGCTGTTCCGAAATGTAATTTGTTGAGCACCGTAGCCGCCGCAACATCATTTCCCGTTCCTCCTAAGTTAAGCTAAACCTTCATGAGATGGTGTAAATACACGAAACTCTCCAGATCACGCGAGGAAAGAATATATCCGGCTAATAGGAAAGTGTCAGCTTTGTATCATACACAGCCGATCCTTCTCTCTGATAGTCTTCACTGAATCTCCTACGTAGTCCAAAATATGAAGGAATTGGACATTGGTACTGATTGGGTCTCGGTTTCGAGTTGGAACTTCATTTATGGAACGATTTTTTATAACCACAATATTACCCCGATAACATTTCGAAGAAATGTATGAGCCAAATAGTTGCAAATGGCTGTAATTTCAGAATAATTGCAAATAAAACTAAATTTCTTATTCGTTTCATTCATATTTTGGCAATGGTAAGCTTTTTGCGAGAAGAAAATGAAGTTTTTGTTGTAAGCTACGACTCACTTTCCGGTGAAAAAAAGCAAACTGTATCACTTTGCCAGTTCATGAGCTGAATCATAGGTGTCGCATGACGAATTTTGGTTTTGCCGCAAATCGCCAATAATCGAAATAAAAAAAACTACAAGGAGCAGCCCTATGTGGTTGCACAAACTGTAGACGTTGGACTATACTACCTAATGAAAGATATTTATTTTCTTAGTACATTTATAGCCGTAAGCACAAAGCCGTACTAACTGTTTTTAAACCGGACTAACTTTTAAACCGGCCTAAAATATTTGGTAAGCTTTAATCAAACGATGCTGTCATTTATATGGCTGCGTTCTGATCTGCGTTACACGTCAATGCTAAAAAGATGGGTGGGTAATGTCTGCGACATAACCGGATAGATGTAGAATACATAAGGAACACGTTCTTTAAATATTTTGATACTCATTGGAATTTTCGGACAAAAGGTGATTTGGGCGAGGAATATTTCAAATTATTCTTTACAAAAATAATGGTGGTCCTGAAAAGGACCGGTTTTGTTGGCGTTGTTGGCCTTGGTGAGGGAGATGGCTAACGATGAAATTAATTGTTAGCATGAGGAAGTCGCGTAGTACTGGCCAATGGAAGAACAGATAATAATTGATTCCTGAAAATCAATTTTTCTTTATTCATGTAAATTATACATACTTACAAATCTAACAGAAGATTCCTGATCATATTTCTGAATCATTAGTGCGAACATTGTGTAATTTGGTTAAGTACAATGAAAGTTACAAACTTTCCAAACTCGACCTTCTGTTCCTTCAGAAATATTGAAATGGGGTGTCTATATTAAACCGTTAGTCGTGGTCACAATAAAAAAAGATGGGTGGGTAATGTCTGTCACATAACCGGAGCGTCGTGATTTCAATTCGAGACGTTAATTTAAATCTAATAATATTCAACAGAATCACGTTTGAATGGGAAATTTTCAAATAATTCTCTATGGTAATAATGGTGGTTCTGAAAAGAACCTTTGGTATCGGCGTTGGTGTTGATGGTGATGCGCTGGATCGTTGGATATTTTTGGCATGATAGTTACGTGCCTGGCGAACTGTTTTGTAGCCTCGAACAAAACGACAAGACTGGCTTCTTCGGGTACCATTACGGCTGAACTTTATAAGCTTAGCTCGACTTTGAAATCTTGCACAATCTCACGAATCAGACACTAGTAGGGCCATTTTGTTTGCTACTAGCACGGAGCTGCACAAAAAAACCATTTAATGCAGTTAGTTCACGGAGGCTGCCAAAAAGCTTGAATATAAGCATGCGACTTCAACGTTTCTCTTAAACACATGCAACAACACATTCGTTTTGGTAATACTGATAATAACAGTAGAAAGGAATGGAAAAGCAGTGCACGAAACGAGCGAGAGGATAATTTAAATTTTTGTTCCGTGTGCAAGCTACTTCTTTCCACACAACGTATTATGTTGCTTGTTGAAAATTTGCTACTCACCTTAAAATGAAAGTTTCAGTTTAACTCTCACTAGAACACAATTGATTGGTCCTGAAAAGAACCGTAACGGTTGCTTTTATTGTAATTTACGCCCACTCCCACAAACCGACCAAGTAGGCATCACTGGCTTCATTACGGCTGAGTTTTGTAAGCGTAGCTCGACTTTGAAGTAATACACAACCTTACGAACCAGACGCTGGAATGTTAGCCAGCGGATTAGTTGCTCCGTTGCCCTCTAGTTGGGGCGAAATACTAGCACGGCGACAGTTCCTGATCGGTAGTTGGTTGCGATGGGCCACCAGTAGCTGGGGCACTTTTGCGGACCGTCATCATCGCCAACTGCTTTCCTCCGGTGGACTGGCTGCTTGCTAGTGCTTGAACAAATACGAATGATGAGAAAAACCGACCGACCAATATTCATATATGAAAACACGAGAAAGCACTACTATCGCTCTCCCGCTCGTTTTCGTGCCATTCCTGTGCCTTTCCTTTCCGTTCGGCTACCAATACTAGCATAACCAAAACGAATATTCTGTCCTTCCATCGCCTTCAATTTAGTGGCCAGTGCTAGCAAACTTGCATGTTCAGTTTTTCAATAACAACATTTTCAATATTTTCAAAGAATGTTGCAGATTTGAAAAGAAGGAAGGAGAAGATTTTCACAAATTTAAATTCTTTTGTCTTATTTGTTAGCGCTGATAAAGGCTATTTAGTTTGCTACTAGCAAGGAGCTGCACAAACAAATCGATTTATGCAGTTAATCAACGGAGGCTGCCAAAAAGTTCGAATAAAAGCATGCGACTAGTGTACTTTGCATATTCTATATTTTATCAATACTAGAGAGGATCAATAAAATAATTCAAATTGTTATAGCGACATGCAATTGTGGCAACACTGGCCATGAGATGGTGGGAGAACACGCACATTCGTTTTAGTTATGATTGTAGTAGCAGCAGAAAGGAATGGAAAAGCAGTGCACGAACACGAGCGAGAGAGGATAATTTAAATTCTCTTTCTTTCTTTCCACACATCGTATTTCTTATATAGCTTTCTGAAAATTATTTGTTATACACCATAAAATGTAAATTTCAGTTTAACTCTTATTAGAACACAATTAATTGGTCCTGTAAAGAACCGTTTATTGTTTTATTGCGGGAGCATAATTCAGACGCACTCCCCGCGGACACGGTGAGCCCGTTTAACTCTTATTAGAACACAGATTAGTTTCTCTGTTGCCCTTTAGTTGGGGCGAAATTCTTGCAGGGCGACAGTTCCTGATCGGGTTGCGATGAGTCACCAGTAGCTGGGGCACCTTTTCCGACCGTCGTCATCGCCAACTTCTTTCCTTCGGTGGACTGGCTGCTTGCTAGTGCTTGAATGAATACGAATGATGAGAAAAACCGACCGACCAATATTCATATATGAACACACGAGAAAGCGCTACTATCGCTCTCGCTCGTTTTCGTGCCATTCCTGTGCCTTTCCTTTCCGTTCGGCTACCAATACTAGCATAACCAAAACGAATATTCTGTCTTTCCATCGCCTTCAATCTAGTGGCCAGTGCTAGCAAACTTGCATGTTCAGTTTTTCAATAACAACATTCAAACAATATTTTCAAAGAATGCTGCAGATTTGAAAAGAAGGAAAAGATTTTCACAGATTTAAATTCTTTCGTGTTATTTGTTAGCGCTGATAAAGGCTATTTAGTTTGCTACTAGCAAGGAGCTGCACAAACAAATCGATTTATGCAGTTAATCAACGGAGGCTGCCAAAAAGTTCGAATAAAAGCATGCGACTAGTGTACTTTGCACGTTCTATATTTTATCAATACTAGAGAGGATCAATAAAATAATTCAAATTGTAATAGCGACATGCAATTGTGGCAACACTGGCCAATTGCTGGCTGGGGGAACACGCACATTCGTTTTAGTTATGATGGTAGTAGCAGCAGAAAGGAAAGGAAAAGCAGTGCACGAAAACGAGCAAGAGAGGATAATTTAAATTCTCTTTCTTTCTTTCCACACATCGTATTTTTTATATAGCTTTCTGAAAATTATTTGTTATACACCATAAAATGTAAATTTCAGTTTAACTCTTATTAGAACACAATTAATTGGTCCTGTAAAGAACCGTTTATTGTTTTATTGCGGGAGCATAATTCAGACGCACTCCCCGCGGACACGGTGAGCCACAAAGCACTATTTTGCATCCTCGAACAAACCGACCAAGTAGGCATCGTTGGCTTCTCGGGGCATCATTACGACTGAGCTTTGTAAGCGTGGCTCGATTTTGCAGTCCTGCACAATCTCACGACCCAGACGCTGGAACGATAGCCTACTCTGTTGCCCTTTAGTTGGGGCGAAATTCTAGCAGGTCGACAGTTCCTGATCGGGTTGCGATGAGTCACCAGTAGCTGGGGCACTTTTTCCGCCGTCGTCATTGCCAACTGCTTTCCTTCGGTGGACTGGCTGCTTGCTAGTGCTTGAACGAATACGAATGATGAGAAAAACCGACCGACAGATATTTATATAATCGCGCTAATATGCACTACTATCGCTTTCTCGCTCGTTCTCGTGCCGTGCATGAGCCTTTCCGTTCCGTCCGGCTTCTAATGGCCTAACCAAAGGAATATGCCGTCTTTCCCCCACCAACTGCTCTCGTCAAGCAACCCAATGCGAATAACCATAGGAACAAACATGTAGTGGACCTATATATAAACTTTTCATTATTTTATTGTTCGGTTGGTCCACCATTTTGACGGCTCTGTGCGGGATGGGCTGAAAATTTTCACTTTTCCGAGTCGTTTTCGAAAGATTTTTCAAAACACAATTTTTTGTTATTAGTGCATGTTATACATACTTCAAATTTTAATACAGCATAGAGGAACATATTTGCAACAAATTGGCCTAAAAATCAAATCATTCTGTTAAGTATGATAAAAGTTATTAACGTTCAAAATCTGACGCGGCGCCGCAGCCGATATTTTGAAACGGGACCCCTATATTGAAAGCTTAAATGTATTCTACATTAAAAACAACAAATTCAAGTTAAAGAAAATGAGTAAATTCATCCCGATATTTTCTTGCAGTAAAATAGCTTTTCTTCGTCAAATATATCGTTCCATAGGGTTTGAGACAATTTTGTCAACTTGTTGCCGATATGTTTCTGAACATAGAACTTTAACGTGTTGGATAGTTGAAAGTTGGCCGATGATGTACAGTACTTTGTAGTGACATAATATGCACAAAAGAAAACAAATTGAATAGGCGCTCGTCGAGTTAGAGGTGGCTGAACCATCGGTTGTAATTGGTGCCATGATAGTTATTTCTCGACAAAAATATGATTACTGGTTAAAACCCAACTGTCAAAATTCTTTTTGAAAGGAAATTCCGGACAAACCGTCGCTGGATAAACACAGCTCATAGCAGTTAATTGAACAGAACATTTTTCTCTTTTGTTTGCTGCCAACATCTGTGATTGGCGAGTAACGGTTTGTCCGGAATTTCCTTTTAAAGAGAATTTTGACAGTTGGCTTTAAAGCCGGAATTATATGTTTATCGAGATTTCAAACTTTGATTAAAAAATTGGTTAAAATATTTCAATTTGAATTTAAAATGAACTGTGAGTGTCATTCTAATTGAACATGATACCATGACGTGGGGGAGAACATTTATTTTCGTTTCAAGTGAATTTTCACAAGTTTGAAATAAAGATCAATTATCAATGAAGGCCTGCGAATTAAAATTATACACGTTTTTCAGCGAGGTTTAAATAAAAAGTAAACAAAGATCAAACAAAAAATTAAACTTTGACAGAATGATCATTTATATTCACGAGTGTTATATTTATTTTTTTGGCAGATATAATATAGATATATTTCTATAATGCATCAATGCAAATTGGAACGATTTTATTTGCTAACAAAATTTCTATGATTTTATGAATAAAATAATAAGTACATTAAAACATAAATGAGAGTTTAAAACATCCTAGCAATATATTTTTACCAACACCCTGTAACTATTCGTGCCGTTTATACGCAATTTTGCTTCAAACTAACTTATGATCATTACAACAACTGACAGAATCTTATACCTGTTTAATTATTTCTATAGAGTTAATTAATATTTTAATATGACGTATTCCATATTTATGTCGTATTCTTTTCTGATTCGCGGTTCAAGCAATGTTTTGGAATAATGTACCGGTTGTTCAGAACTATTGATGCATATGCCAAAAATCGAAATAAATATATTGATCACCGTTGTGTTCACAATAAATCTCAAAATATTTTGTGTTCAGATGTTTTATGTGATTTTATTCTTATTGGAACATTGCACATATTTAAAATCAATTATTTATTCTTAGCTTAGAGTATTTGTGGAGCTAATTTCTAAGCTGTTAACATTCTGATTCAATTTGCTAACCACGAGTGTAGGAAAATTAATAAAATATTGCATTTTACGATCTATATCCAATTGTCATTTGTTTGGATCTATCCCCTAAAACAATAATTTTCTTCCGTTATTTACTTTTTTTGATGTTTGATACAATAGATATATGGGCAATAATTCGTGAAAATATGTTATCGATTTATATTAACGAATTAAATGGTCCCCCTTATTCTCTTAGCGATAAGCAAAAAGAAAAGAATCAAAACAATTCCTATTGTAGTTCTGCTTCTAATTCACAAAAACAACTTTGATCTCAATTGCTCTCAATTTATCCAAACGTGCCCTACTGTAACCCTTTTTTTTTTTATTCAAATCGTTTATTTGATAAGGCACGTTGCGTTAGCTTAAAGGTGCCAATTTTGTTTTGTTTTACATTTTAAATTGCTTAAAACTAGGGGATTACATATTGATTTTTTTAAAAATGAAACTAATGCGATTTTATAGCTATCTTATATATCTACACAAGGGGATAATATTGTTTTCGTAAGATTAGGGGGGTCATTTAGTTTTTGTGGCAATATGGTTTGACATTTTTATCAGTGAGATTATTGGAGCAAATACTGTAACCCTTTGATGTGCAATTGGAATCAAGCGTGTAGAGAGAAGGAAAGAACGAGGAAATAAAAAAAATCGGGTAGATAAACACGGTAAAAAAACTTTACCCATTTTAAGTATTCAAATTGCCCATTTCTCGACAAACATATGATAACGGCCTAAAAGCCAACTGTCAAAATCCATTTGAATGGAAATTCAATGGGTGCTTTTTATTCATTTCACAACTACTCGATGAGATAATGTCAATGGATATACTGATCTTAATAATGAGTGAAAAGTCATTAAAAAAAATTTTAAGCGAGTTTACTTGCAAACTAAGGTTCGTAGCGGAACCTGCAAATTAGCGGCCTGCATCTGAGTACGTGGCGGAAACGGAACATTTCGGCAATGCTCGTAAAAACGGTTGTTTAAACTACTGAGGATGTTGCAAAATATGCGCAAGTTTGGCATTTTTAGAGCAGCCAAAAGATCCAGCCACCAAAAATATATCCAGTTGGCAGTTTTATTTTGTTAAGTAGTTAAGTAGACAATGTGAAATGTATGTTATTTTATGTTTTTTTAATTCAGAAATAATTCTATTGACAGTATTTTTCATTCTGGCGCGATTTTCATGAATGGATATTTTTCACGCGTTTTGTTGTAACAGTTCTGCGAAAAATAAAGGGTAAAGCATACCCAGGTTGACGTACAAGAGCTGTATTCATTTATGGATACGAACTCTTTACCCACTTAATGGGTTATTCCACTTTTATTGAAAATGCGTAGTTTTCGACGCATTAATTGGTATTTTATTTTATTAGTGTAGTTCGACAGTGCTTGTCTTTCCTACCTGATAAACTGGCTTATATATTTACATCTTTATTGCGAGCAAAGGGAGCCATATTTATCCAGAAGAATGCCGAAGAGAGGATTGAAAATAACGAAATGTGTGCAGGAGAAGCATGACAAATTTTTGCATATTTTGTCTTCTTCCGGTAACATGATGCTGCCATTTGCATTGCTGCGTTCTGATCAGCAATACACGGCTATGTTAAAAAACTGTACAATAAAGTTAATTTAAAATTCACTGTTAATGCTATTTAATAGTCTGAATATTTCGAGAATTTTTTTATTGCTCAATAAAATGGTGAATCGACATCTTGTTGAATGGGATTTATAACATAAGTATTGTATCAAATAAAATATTTTTTTTCGAGCAATTTCATCACAAGATGGCGGCTCTGCAGCATTTTCACCTCATGAGCGTTTTTTGGAAGGGGTCCATGGTCGGAAATCTATCTCCCGTGATTTTTTACCTAGCGCCAAAAAGTAAAGTTTTTCTGATTCCTTATGTCAATAGCGATGTACGTAGGATTTTTTCGATATTTTGATTTTAAGCGGCCATTTCGCTTAAAATCAGTGCAGTTTTGAGTGATAAAACGTAGAAAATGTCATAAAAATCTACACAAAATCAATAAAAGGTAAGCAATAAAAAATTTAATCCTGCGTACGTGACTGGAGAAATTAATTTTGAATATACTGTGAAAATTTCAAAGCGACCAAAAATCATTTGTTCGAGTTACATTTCCGGCCAGTGGTTTCGAGAAAAACGCGGGTAAAGTTTGCAGTACACATGGGTTATACATAAGAAGCGTTGCAAAATTGAAAATTTCTCGACAAACGTATGATTACGGCGTAAAAGCCAACTGTCAAAATTCTCTTTGAAAGGAAATTCCGGACAAACCGTTACTGGCTGAATACAGTTCACATCAGTTAATGAAAGAGAAAACTTTTCTCTTGCGTTTACTACCAACGTTTGTGCTTGGTGAGTAACGGTTTGTCCAGAATTTCCTCTCAAAGTGAATTTTGACAGTTGGCTTATACGCCGTAATCATATGTTTGTCGAGATTTGTATATTTTTGAATTGTTTTCGTTCTCCATGTTTTGGGATATCATATTTTACATCCTAAAGCACATTTTAGACTAATAAATAAAAAATCAATTGTTTTAAAATTTTACAGTGGAGTAACCGCTTAAACAATTTATTATTTAAGATCCATAATTGACTAAAACGTTATTTTGCTAATAATGGTGCATACTATCGAGAACGTTATAGAGTTGTAATGTTAGGCGCTAGCCACTCCAAGGGCTTGAAGAGCTTCTCTAACATTACACTTAGTAGTCAGTTCAGCCAAATCTGACTGATCCAAATTAAATCAAATGCTTATAGAAAAAGAGTGGAAGCTTACATCTTTTGAAAAGTTTGTATCAGTTGCTGTTCTGCAACACATGAAAAATGCCAGAAAAATTATTTATTTGCTTCAGATAATTATGTCGTCCATGGAATGGAAACCTGAAATTTTAGCCTGGTGGGGCTTATTATACCATCCTACCCAACTAGTCTATTAACCATGCATATAGAATTTGGCAGACCTACTTTGCTGAAAATGAAGTAATTCAAATTATCAGCACGACTACCCAATCAAGCCTGAAATACCAAAACTCCAGTAATTTTAATTAATAAAAATTATAATTAGTTATTTCCTATAGTCTGCCATCTGTCTGATAATGAATTGACAATTATAAATTTACAAATTGAACCTGATACTGGATGCAGACAAAATTTCTTGGACCAATCGTTCTGAATTTTGCACAGTTCTTCTTCTTCACATCATTGCCCAGGCAACTACAAGAGATTTTTGCAAACTGCTAAATATTATTACAATAACATGTTAATCGTTGTTTTAGCAATAATCGGACTTTGGTTTCAAAGTACTACGAAAGAATCGAAAATCGACCAAAAAATAAAAGCTTCCTTGACTACTTGTGAAATGCTGTGAAAAACAACTGTGCAAATGTCTCAACGTTTGGTCCAGTAGATTTTGAGTTATGGTGTACAGTTTTCGATGTGGCGTCAGACTCAAAAGACAATCTTTGCATCGAAAAAAAATTAAAGTATCCAATTTTTTGCCGATTATACCTTACACAACCCCCCTTAAGTTCCGAAACGATTTAAGCGATTTTTCCGTATTCAACTTTTTGCGTAATTTTGCCAAGTCATCTGTTTAGTCTCAGCTTTCACAGCTCTTTCATACCCTGAGCATATCTGTTCTATCATGAAGAATTAAACGAAAATTTGTACTACAGCGGAAATGCAAATCGTTCAAGATATGCTAGAAAATTATAAATTACGAAACAATACAAATAAGCTCCGATAACATTTAAATAACGATCAAAATGATAATATTTGTAACAGTTTGTTTGCCGTCATATTTAAAAGTTTTACTTAGGCTATATGGCATGGCTTCATTTACAGTTTTTTATTCAATCTTAGTTTTGAACTCTTTCGAAAGCAGTAAAAATATAAATAAACTTCCACTTGCTTAAGTTGTTCTTTGAGAGAAGATAAACCTAGAAAAGGGAACAAATTGTGATTATATATTCTTTTCCTCGTGTTAAAATGACTAAAAAATGTGAGCAAATTAAACTTCACTCATTTTGATAGCCATAACGCCATAACGAACGAAAACAATTTTCATCTCTGAATCCAATTATAAAATTTCGTTCGACAGTTTTTTTCAATATGATTCGACTTCTGCTAACCTACAATATAACTCTTCGATGTGGCATTTTGAAATGAGCGTGTAGCACCTTCTAGATATAGGACGATAGA
>NW_026683394.1:0-63321 GCF_030247195.1 Topomyia yanbarensis | reverse complement strand
GGGTCAAGAAAAACGAAAAGCCTTTTTTCATAAAGATAGGTGCTTCCCTCGCAGTGCTAGAAGCTACTCAATTTTTATCTTCCAATGCTCAATGCAATTCTCCTAGAATATTTACAATAGTCCAATTGCGTGGAAAATGTAGCCAAAGACAGTCTAAATTGATAAGTATTATCAATTTTCAATAATATTGCAACATAACGAAGTTATATGAAAAATTCATTTTCTGTCGTCAACGTAAACTGTTCCTGGCAGCACTGCTTCATCGCAATCCAATCAGCTAATTGCAATAACTTTAGTTATAGAGCTGGTCCTTGAAACTATTAATACTCAAATGAAAGGCAATAGTCACATTTATTAGTATTACTTGTTTTTGTGAGCTAATTTTGCCTTAATTAAAAGTTATAGCTGTTTAAAAACGTTGTTGTCCACAAACAACATGGGCATGAATGGGTTAAATGAAAGTACGTTGAAAATCACCATTGCACCCAGGTTTGCATTTGTGTACCACTATTGTATCCAAGTTTGCACGCAAGGCCCATATAGCAGCTGCTCGTCGATTTTAGCGTTGGCTAGTGGAAAGTTGCTACTTGTGAAGGCATTTCAAAAGGAGCATTCTATTTCTTACACACTTTCAAATCTTTACTTGTATGTCAGTTCTCAGTGATTTTACGAAATGCTTAGAATCGATTAATGATTTTTCGATTATTTTAGAGATCAATCGATTATTTGCGTTAATCGAGAAAAACGTACATCACTATTGGCCACATTCCGCACTAAAACCTCCTTCTTTTACTCGAACGCCTTCAATGTATATTGATCCAAACGATGCTTATCAGGACCTTTTTCGATCCTTTTTCGGTTTACCTTCAAATGTGATATCTTCACCGAACTTTATAATCACTATTTGTACGGTTTTCTCAGTTACTCCTTTCGTTTTTGTACAATATTTCGACGTTATTCTGTTCATTTTGAAACAAACTGATGGCAACAATTGAAACGCTTCAGTACGAAAAGAAGGTAGACATCAGGACGCAGCCATAGAAAATAAATTGTCATTTATTGCGAAATGGCTGCGATTTATGAGTGCGTCCATACTTTCTGCGACCAGTGATGCCAGATGTGAAGATATTCTTCACTTTGAAGACATTTGGAATGTTGTGTAGATATTTTTTACATTTTGTATACAATTTGATTAGGAAATAAGGCTGGTTTCTGGTTTCCCTGCTCGAAATCAAAAACCTAGTCCTTGTAGACAAATGTAGATATTTTATATTTAATGTAGACATTTGAACAATATAGCTAGTTCTCCTCTCTGGGATAGCCTTTATTTCGAAACTACTCAAAATCATTAGAAATCTTCTGAAAATTTAGCAAAAATTCGTAGAATTTTATAAATTTATCGAAATATTCGAAGATTTTCTAAAATCTTCTGAAATTTCATTCAAAAGTCCTCTGGAACATTGTCGAATGTTCTGAAAAATTTAGAAATTCCCCGAACTCATTTAACATATTTCGAAATCTTTTGAAAACATCAAAAACTTTTTATGATCTTTTGGAATCTTCTGATATCTTCTCATAAAAATTTTGTTTTTTATCTTCTAAAATTCTAAAAAAAACTATGAAATTCACTCGAATCTTCAGGAATATTTTGCAAAAATCTGAATGTTTCTAATTTTTTTCAATATTCTGTAATTTCATTAAATCTTGGAAAATTTGAAAGAAAGCTTCTGGAATCTTCGAAAAAGAAATTGAAATCTTCTGAAATTTATACATATTTTTGGAAATTCTTCGAAATTTCGAAAAAATAAAGTTTATCTATTTTTCATAGCTCCTGAAAATGTTTCTACTTTTCCAATTAAAATACCATCCGATCAACTACATTGCCCCGACAGTAATCCACTTCACCAGCTACGACCAACAGTGCGTGGGAGCGTCTCACAGTTTCTGCAAATTTCGTACCACAGAAAGAAAAAAGAACGATTCGGCCACCAAAATCTACCCTTCGCGTGCCCTTTCACTCATCCCGATGCGAGTCCCTTCCGGTTCCCGGTTCATTATCGGTAAGCTCAAATCGCGCCGCGACAGCAGCAAAATTCGGTTCTGTAGAATGTCAACGATCCTGACAGCCCCGAGAAAAAAAAATCCGGATCAACCAAACCCCGATACGGTGAAATGGCAAAAATCTTCCATAATTTATGCGAGTGCCAGAATTCGGCAGGCATGGTTTGTAGTTGGTTCGTTGTTTGGTTGACCCCACCGTTGTTGTAGGTTGTTGATGCAGAGGGGTCGGCCGGGTTTTATCGACAAACTGGCATCAGTCGGCCAGACCAGCAATCCAACCAACCAACCAACCAACCAATGAACCAACAACAAAGCATGGAAAAATGTTTTCGGAAATCAAAAGTGTCAAAAGTGATATTTCCCGAGGAACGAACGTCACGGCGAGCGGGCGCAAAAAAAAATATATAGGGAAGCAATCAGTGGCAGTTCTATCAGTAGCAACTGAAGAAGAAAAAATCGTTTACTTGAATCAAACCAATAGTGAGAGTGCGAGAAAGGGAACGAGACAGAGAGAGAGAGAGATTGAGGCACAGACAGAGGCCATCAAATAACATGATTGTGACAACTGGACAGGCAGCAAACAAAAACAACCAGACGCAAAAGTCAAGAACTGAAAAATATTACACACCAGGGGGAGTAACGTTCATACATTTCAGTTGTGATGGTTCCGAGTTCCGAGTTTTTTTTCCCTACCTTTAGCTATATCTAGGAATATATACCTACACAGTTCGTATTTTGTTCATGTCGTGTTCTAGATACGCTCATAAAAATCGGTTTGTGTCTCTGTTGTTGGAATTGCAAAATTTGTTTATTTGTTTTTCGTCTTCAAACTTTTTGATTTCGGAGCTTCGTGCCTTCCGCCATTTTTTTTTTCTCGTCGAAGAGAGTGCTCTACTAGCTAGAGGTGGCCCTATAGTTTATAGATAGATAGGTAGCGATAGACAGATTGTGCTGAGAACAATAACAACAACAGCGAGTGGAGTTGTTTTCGTCATTTTTATTTCATACTTTTCATTTGCCGGCCGATAATTGACAGCTGAACAGCTGGAACATTTGTTTTTCATCTGTCAATTTGTTCGTCCGAACTTTCATAAATTGTTTTGTTTTCCATTTTTTTTCATTCGGTTGACGTGGAGAGTGGAGTTTGGTTTTTGCGTTTGCTTTCAATAAATTAATTAAATACCAACAGGATTGCAAAAAAAAACTATAAAATTAAATTAAGGGGTTATGCAAAGCTACCCAACAGTACTAATGACCTTATACGTTTTAAAACATCAATAATGATTTCGAATAGAAACAATCATTGTTAGAAACTAGTGAATAGAAAACAAAACCGATGTAGCAAAGGAAAAAAAAAACATATAATCAAATAATTAGAATAGAAAAAAAATCATTAAAAAATCAAAACATAGTTTGTGTGTGTTTGGCGTTCAAATTTTACTACAAAAAAAAACACAAAACAAATCTAGTTACATCTCTATTTAATCGTGTGTGATTTTCGAGTGATATTTCGTGTTCGATTTCGAAACTAGTCTGACATAGACAGATATAGTCTAGTGGATTTATTCAAGTGACAAACCATTCCCTGAACCATCCTTTCTTTCCCTTTCCCTAACCCAAAGCCACAAACATATATAATCACCCAAAATGTTATTTTAGCAAATGTTATAATAGAGTTTCTCCTCATTTTTTTAGTCCGTAGATATTTTCTAGAATCATGTTTTTGTGAGGCAAACTGCCATCCTTTCACAACTGTTTAACAAACTTAGCGTGAATCAAT
The DNA here is from genome assembly GCF_030247195.1 of Topomyia yanbarensis. NCBI lineage: Eukaryota > Metazoa > Arthropoda > Insecta > Diptera > Culicidae > Topomyia > Topomyia yanbarensis. The sequence continues at coordinate 59,480 of NW_026683394.1, read as the reverse complement.
CTGTTTTCTTTAGTGACGTTTTTTTTTTTGGAGGTAAAATTTTATACTAGGCAACCCAGACAAGTGATTGGTATCAGGACCTCTATTTAACCAAAATTTATCCAACCTAGCATCAGATTCTAACTAATACTAAATTCTGTACAGTAATTAAGCAACTTCGAGTGCGAATCTAGCAACGTTGCGGAAGAGTTTTATTCTTATTTTTCTACTTAGAACAGCTCAGTATACTAACTAGGATGACACGTTCCTTTAGCTACTGCATTTTATTCTATACACCTAGGACTAGATTTGTTCCGAATGATAGCACGTTCCGTGGCTACAGACCGCCGGAACTGCTCCTCTACAAAGGTTTGTGATGTTTTGTTTGATTTTATTTAATGAAGAATCGGGTTTGAATTATTTCATATAGTTTAGCTAGGATACCTTTGTGATTTGTAGTCAATCATGTCCGAAAACACAAAACGCATCGAATCAACCGATAACAGCAACTTGTTTCAACATTCTTCCCCCACTAGTCAGGTTTTGAAATAGGAACTAAATAAACCGAAAATAGCACAACCTTCGGCGTATAAAGATCGCGTGCCAGGCCGCGTCGGATGACGTGTTTGTTGTTCACACTCGTTCGTATACTTTGTTCGGGACCGAACGCCATCGCCGCTGCCACCATCATCGCACCCCAAACCACCACCCACCATCAAGGGAAGTAATCCAGCGGGTGAATTTTCCTTTGGGAAATTTCGCTGTCGTCTTTCTAGCAGCGTACACGTTCCACCCAGCTAGTTTACCATTTGTTCCGCTTCGTTTGCGGAAAACTTGTTCCAAACCATCGACGTACAGCCGCGGCCCCGACAAGGAGCCTCGTTTCTAAGCACCCGGTTGGGGCCTACTGGTGGAGTTCGGGTGTCTCGTTTAGTGGAAATGAATTAAGCCACCCTGCCTCTAAGTTTCAGACTTGCAATTACTGACGAAAAATTGGAGGGGTAGATGTGGAGCGGTTCCTACTGACATACCGATAGATAGACAAAAAAATGTGATTATTTTGTGCTTCGAAAGGTAACTTTTCTAGCTGCGGTTTCAGTTTGCAAAATAATTTCCAGTTTTGAGGGGGAGCGAGAAATTTTTTTATCCAAAGCGAAGAAAGAATCAAGATAACAATAACTAATTTTTTAGGAGATTATTATTTTATTCTTCGAACAATACTTTGCAACAACGACGAAAATAAATTTATTTCGAGTTAGACATCCCACTGCGAAGCAAAAAAATGTTTCGAACTCGTTTAACGCGAGTCCAACGATGGACGTGTGTTGGGCGGTTATTTGGACGTCGTCCAACGTTGGTCCAACGAACGCCCTTCATTGGACGGTTTTGAAACCAGCCATTCTTAGAGGGCTGTTATGGAATATTGCATGCAGGGAAAGAAATGACAGTTCAGTAAGCTTGTATGCAAGGTAATTATTTAAATGCTATTCGAAGCGTGTTCCTCGTACTGTAGAAGAATCGAAACAAGCTCAGTGAACTGTAAAAAAGTGAGGTTAAAATTAAGCTAATCTGCTCTGACGGAAAAATCTGTACACCATGCGGACTACGTGCCTGATCTTAGTTGACGAGGCATGTTGTTGCTGAATGGTGTACGCATATTTTGTCAGAGCGTGCTAGCTTAACCCAGAAATGATTCTTATATGGAGATGCGCAAAGGCTGTAGCAAGGAGCTTTTATTCTCAGGTGATACGATTATCTAGAATGCCGATCAGCCATGTTGGTTTTAAAGGCGACAACTAACAACATTGTTTACTACAGACACTTTATATAACAGGCTTTCGGAGAGAAAAACAGTAAAACTAGCAACCATGAATGTAAGCTGGCATCCCGGAAGCTCCCATAAGCTTTGTATTGGCTTCCTCTTGTACTTCCCCTCTCAAAACCCTCATAGAGTTCTATGCAAACGATTTCACCCACACTACTTGGGTGTTTGTTTTCCTCCAGCTGTCATATATAAAACTGTCAACCAATTTAAACATTTGAATTAGCTCTCGTAAAGTATTTATAATAGTGTTGAAATGCTCTATGTCGCTGTAAAACTTATTCGGAGGACGTACAATTCCGGTTGGTCATATTCCATCATGGAAATAATCCAACCGAAAAATTATTTTCGATTTGTTTTCCTCCATCTATGACAGGTGGAGGAAAACAAACCGTTTAACACACTAATACAGTTACAGATTGTCAAGTACTCTATGCTCGTTTGGCTGCAATTTTTGACACTTCGCTAGTCTGTGTATAAAGTGTCTGTATTGTTTACTAGTTACTAGTGACGAAACATTCGTCTCGACAGACGATTGCTTGGATTTCAGTTTGCACACAAAGTTGTTTGCTGCCATTTTTCACCCCCGCAGCCAGTTGCACGCTTATCTCACTTCTCACCTAGTTACTGCCAAAAACGAATAACCTTAGAACTCTAAACACCTTCGACTGAAGTTTCAATTGAGCAATGTGAACAAATATTGCGAATCTTTTCAGTGACATATCAGCCATGCGCCGCCAAGCAGTGCGCCGAATCACGTGCCTATTCACTTTGCATTAGTACAAGCGAAAAAAACGATTTGACGTTTATTTTTGTTTCGTTCGCACTCATGTGGGAAACATATAGCAACAAATCGACGAAATGCTAGTTTATCTCGGGATAGACAATATGTGCACGGTTAAATAAAACAACCTGCAGAATAAGTTCTTTTAACGTACTTTTGAGTTGTGCGTCGCTTTCGCACTTATTAGTGTTGTCAAAAACAAAAAGAGAGATTCGACTCAGTCGAGGTCTTCCGTGGAGGAAGGTACTTTTGAGTTGTTTGGGGTGAACTCAAAATTAGGTAAATTCAACTTAAATTTGAGTATAAAAACCTATCAATGAGTTGTAATTTTTGCCGTGGTTAAATGGAAACTACCTTCAACACGGTTTACCTAATTTTAAGTTCCCCCACGATACCACGAGATTGAGTCAAAGGAACTCAATTTTAGGTAGTTTTTCGTTTCCGTGTGGTTTTAGTTAGCAACGCTTGGGGAATTCTGAGATTGAAATAAAAAGAAATGCATGAAATTATGTTAATATACGAAGAGTAAGACTTTTTATGCATACATACTAAATAACTTTTATGATACAAAAAAACTACGAGTAAATTTAATCACATTAATTATTACAATTAGTTTAGAATTTTGAAAATACGAGCCAATTGATTACAAATTGACTACTCGCCGAGATATTGAATTCTTTACGGTGACGTCTCAAATGAACTGAGTCTTCATTTTTGACAGTTCGCTTGTACTGTTTACATGGAATTTATTCGCGATTTGCTTCGAGCGAATCTAGTTGTTCACAAATTTTTCTAAGTCCATGTAAACAGTACAAGCGAACTGTCAAGAAAAGTGAGCTTAACCGAGTCATAAAGAACCTAATAGCAGGACCTTTCTAAGACCATTCGGGGCTCCTGGCCACAATTGAACTAGGGGTGTAAACGGATGTAGGATGGTTCTCCGTGCCACTCTAAGACTCTTCCTAATTTATGCCAAGTAAGCCTATAATTAAGTTTACATGGAAAAAAATCATCAAAATATATTAAGAAAAAACACGGTTTTAGATTCCGCCATCAGGCGGAATTGTACACGCAAGATGATCTGAATAGATCTAGAAAAGTTTTTGGAAAGTGATTCCATCTTGCGCCAAACTCCTAAAAAAACTCAAAATTCTGGGAATCGTAAGCTAGAGTTACTGGCGATGAAAATGGTAAAGCATCACGTCACAGAGAAGATTCGCATTTCACTCTAAGATTTCCATAAAGAGACAAATTGTAGTAGCAATTGGAAAGATAACAGGACATTTAAAGGCTAGACATAAAGATATCGTTTACTATTACCTGCTCGAGAAACGTAGAAAATGAACGAAACACTACATTTTAAATAATAATTATAATCTTCCTACTCACATTTTGTAACTAGTGACCCTAACTGCATTTCACGTTACGTGTCCAGGTTTAATCGCAGTCGAGGTCATTGAATTTTTCTAAGATGACCTGACTTTGCGTTTATCGTTTGGCCGTAAACTAAGGTTTTGGATTTAACAAATATAAAATATATTCTAAAATTAAAACTATTTCATTTCTGGATTACAAGATTTCTTCATAATCAAAGCATACTCATAAAAATTATTATTAGTGAAAAAATAATAATTGCTTTTTTGCAGTTTTATGCTGTTCAAGGTAATTTACAAACACGTTTAATAGTTTACGTAGGTTTGGCTACGAGACGCATACGGCGAAGCGAATATTTGAAGTTGACCTCTGTTGGTTGAAAAAGGAACAATATACGTTCCGTGCCAGTCTAAAACTGTCCTGCCATAGTAGAGGTTGCTAATGTAATAAAGAGCTGAATCATTTTGCCACAACCGCAGAACGCTTGCCAGACACATTTTTGTTTGTCGCTACGCTTCGGTCCACTCCGTGCTTCATACGCATGTAGTACAACACATATGACTGGTTATGCTCAAAATAAATAGAAACTTGTTAAGTGGCACTGGCATATTGATAAAATAATGCCAAAATAAAATTGAAACTATAAACGACTTTCATTTCTGATTTCGGCCATTCTTTCGAGTACATACTTCAGGATGGATTTATATCCCCCTTCAGTACGGGGCCCAGTGTGCCCATGCGTAAAAACGGTACTAGAGACGTACTAGATATCAAAACTAAGAAAACATACCAATAATTTTCCTTGGTTTTGGTGTACTTTTCTATACAAAAATCCAGTTAACAAATTTTCTATTGCGATTTGAGCTATGTTCACCTGTTAAATAATATTAAGATATGTCTAAGGAACAACCTTTGATGATATGTGGGCTTGTATGGCATATTAAGTCACACTGACAACTGCAAAAATTAGCGGATGTAAACAATGCACTCTAATGAGAAACTAGGCAAAATTTGGTTCATTTCGGTCAAGTAAGAAAAAGTTGCGTCGCTTTTTTGACCTTCAACCTTGGATGCTATTTCTTTCGGCAGCCCTGATTATAAGCTTCTCGCAATGACAATGAGAAGCGCTTTAGTTATTGACAAGCAACCAAATCAAATTCTAAACGAAACAGATTTTACCTCTATGAGTAGGACCATAATATAGAATGTAATACATCGGGCAATAAAGATCTTAAACGCCGAAGGTCCTCTACGTATTCTGTCTTGAATACTACCCCGAATTTTAAAATGGGATTGGAGAAGTCAGATCGACACAAGACCAGAGATTCATCCTGTGACACATCCGGAAAAATAACCTATGAATTCATATACTTCTGTAAATTTCAAGGTAGAGTACAATAGTGAAAATGACATGACGAAAAAATGCTGCTATTACCTGCTATTACCGCGGTCATTGACATTAAATTTTGTTCTATAATACTGAATTTTCGTGAAACGAAACATTTTCCGAAGGAGAAAATGGAGGCTTGCGGAATTAGTTAATCTTCAGTACTTCCGCAATGCAGTAGTGAATTCATTCAACACGTTAGTTCAAGCCAAACTATGGATTCCCGTGACAAAATAGAGGTTACATAACCTATTACCGCGTGCCCCTCCTGCGTCTACTGCAAAATGCATATCGCAATACGGAGAAACTGAAACCGTTACAACTGATACTTGAAGAAACTTTTTCCCGGGTATCTTCTAGCGGTGTTCTTGTGCTGAGGATGCGGGTCAAAAAACCTATTCCTTACTATTTGGTTATACAATTAAAAACTCATGGAACTTTTACTAAACAAACCACGCTATGTACCCATAAGTAGCAAATTCCAACACATACCATGGACAACCTACTGCAAACCAATTCATGTAGAAATTCAACACCAATACCTGAACCGTAAACGGTTGCCAAATTATGGCAGCTCTGTTTAGGCCATAACAGCAAAAGCAGCATCAGCAGGACCCCAAAATTAACTGTTGGCACCATCAGCAACGATCAGCTTTAACGATGATGGGCTTGACGTGAAATGCATGACCCCCAAAATGTAGTACGCGAGCAGACAAATGTTTCCCGACCGCGAAAGTAGATCTCCGCCCCCAATAGCAAACTGCGTCCACGAGATCCAGCGGACGACCAAAAATATTTTATATTTATATTTTTTACCCATTGTAAATACACTAAATATTCACGATTTCGTTACGCTACTGCTCTGAACGGTGTCAAATACATAAATTTAAAATAAGGACGGATTTCGTTATTTGAGCTGAAAAAGAGGGATATTTATCTCTGTAAAAGAGAGATATTAATATCTGCTTGGGGAGTGGGCGTAGCGTAGTTGGTAAATCGATTGCCTTGTACGCAGCGCATCTGAGTTCGAGTCCCGACCCCGCACATAAAGTTAGAAAATTTTCATAAGAGATTTTTCTTACCCGAAGAGGCGAATGACCTTAAGGTTAAAACCTCTAGAATAGAAATAAAAAAAATCTGCTTCTGGAAAGATCGACTACACTCTGTTTGACACTAAACCACGCCGTGCACTATGCAAATAGAACAAAAATGTTGTGTAACGATACTAGGTTTAAGGGGTTGCAACACTGTAGAGCACGAAAAATAGGCATTCGTTTTAACCCCCTCCTCCCCCATCGTGGACAAGCGTGGACAGTTCCTGCATCCCCACCACCCCTCCATGTCCACCTGGATTTCCCAATTGTTTTCGAATAGTTTCAAAAAAATGAATTTTCAGAATTTTTTCCTATGGGTTAGGCTACTAGGGCGAAGATGGACTAAATGATAATGGTTCGAACTTCAACCACAGAGTATTTAATCTTTTGTGAAATTTCCATGAAAATATCTCATTTCTAAAGACATGATGATCTTTTATATTTACGTTTTAAAGATTCATCATAATAACATAAAATTGACTATAGATTCCTGAATATTTTTTCTCGGATTTTGTTTCGCATGATTTCCTCCAATATTTTTATGATAGTTACCACCAAACACTATGCTGTTATTGGTACTTTGACTATTCCAAAATTTGAAAAAAAAATAATGTAGGTAGGCGCTCAAACCAATAACGATACAATTTGATTTCATCTTCTTATAAAAGACAAAAATATAATGAAAGGTCCACTATTTTTCCAATGCCCCCCCACCCCCCCCCCCCCCCAAGCGTGGACTTTCTCGTGACTCCCACCCTCCCCTAAATTGTCCACGTGGTATATGGATGGCCCCCAGGATGGCCACTAATTCTAATATATGTCCAGCAAAAAACAATAATTTCAAAATAGTTGCAAACGTACAAATGTTTGAAGTATTGCCAAAATGTGTTTCATCCATCTCATGTAGTATGGTGCACGTGTGGTTGTGTCAGTGCGACAGTTGAGGTTAAACACAGAGAACAGACATATAAGCTAGAACAAACTTTTCCGACAAACCTGTGTAAACATTTAAATGAAAATACGTTGAAAAACACCATCGCATACAGGTTTGCATGCGTGAGTCACCATTGTATCCATGTTTGCATACAAGTCCCGTATAGCGATTGCTGGCCGATCGAAGCGCCAAACAGTGGCAAGTTGATACTTGCTGTTGTCATTTCAAAGCGACAGTTTAATTTCTTACACAAGTTGAAAACTTTACTTGTACTTACTCTCAGTGGGTTAAATTAAACAGACTTTAAAATTGGGTTGTACGCAAACATGTGGAAGCGGTTGCCAAAATGGTCGTGTTGAAATAATCATAAAGAAAGTGTTGCCGTTTTGACTGATTTTCACTATTCGTCTCTCTCTCCCTATTATCTCTGTATTGTACTAGTTTCAACTAAAAATGTAACCTAAGAAAATTTTGCAGAGAAAAATATTCAGCGAATTGAGTGAGTTTAGTATTCTTTTTGAAGTAAATTAGTTTGAATTTAGCGTTATTATTAATATTTTCATTGATTTTCTTAAAAAAGTGCAACCATTATTATTGAAATAGCGCATTTCAGCAAGTTCGATTCCTTCGCCTGGGACATAATCGGAATGTCGTCATGGTACATGTTGGACTGGTAATTCAAATCTAATGATATGCATCGTACCGAATTTACCAAACGGGTCAAACACACTCAATTCGGCTCGGCAATTTCCCAACAGCTGTGTAGTCAGCAAATTTAAAAACTGATGTCTCAGTAAAGTGAAATTTGTTTGCTGGTTTTCGGTGAAATATTTTCCGAGACTTAGCTATCAAACGTCACTTTTACTGAGATCTCAGCAAAAAAGTTGTTTGCTGAGATTTCGGCAAAAGATGCGAAAAAAGCTGAGATTCGGCAGAAAAAAATAAGTGCGTAGGTCCCAAAAATTGTCTCCTAAGCATGCCACCGTTCTATGCATAATTGTGTAATGTAAACTTCGGAGCATTTTCACTTTTATCATCAAACTGTGGTTCTGACCGGAGTGGGATTTGATTAATCTAGATTTAAAATTTCTGAATTCTAAATTTTCTAAATTTTGAATTTTCTAGATTGGGTCGTATTCAGGATTTCAAAATATTTTTTAAAGTTGAAAAACGGGATCAAGTTTTGAAAATTGAACATTTTTATTGTTGGGTTCTCTTGAATTTAAATTTTCAAGTAAATTAAATTGAATAAGCTCATCAAATTAAAAAATTGGTCTGATTCGGCTTCTGTACACGAAACAATCCGTTCATAAATTCATGAAACATTCTCGATTTCGTGAACTGAGCGATTTACGATAACCGTGATCAAGTTCCTGAAATTATGAATAATAACCCATGTATTCATGAAACTATTTGTGCTCCAAAAAAATAGTTCGCCCCGAATTTATACATGGCGTTACATTCCAATGTCCGGTTACTTTGGTTGTTCCCTAGGCATGTTTAGTTTTGTTATGATTCTTGTTATGATATGTTGACAGCTAGACGGTGTTCATGATTTCAGTAGCTTAGTCGCGATTTTCGTAATCTCTCATCACTTTACAGTGATATTTGATTCATGAGTTTATTAACGATTTTTTTCGCAGAGAAGCGTGATCTATGTTCATTATTATAGGATCTCAGTAACGATTTTTTTATATCTATTCACGTTATCATGATAGTTTGGTCACGAGAAGAGTGATTCATGTTCATGATTTTAGGATCTTAGTCACGTTTCGTGTAATTTGTATGGACTTCATCGTGATATTTTATTCTTAAGCTTACTTTCGAATTTGACACGTGGAGAGATAAGACTCATACTCATGATATCAACAGTTTTATCATGATATTCGTAATTTAGCTTCGTCCTATCGTGATATGCTATGTTTGGTTACTACCGGATTTTTAACTCAGAGAATAATAGGATCTGGAGCATTGAAGTGCGACTTATTCGCGGTATCTTGATCGATTTGTGGCTCTATAATGTATTTTTGGTGCTCGTTTTGTGACCAGACATTACACTGAACCTTATAAAATGAATGACAATGTTCGAGGTCCTAATGGTTTTCTCATATTTGCTGCTGATATGATATTTCAGGAAAAATCGCATGAAACAAAAATGATTCCACGAATAATAGTCCCAATTTTGTGAAAAAGCTCACGCAATATATAGTGTGAATTTTGCATTTAGGATAATTCACGAATCCATGGCTTTAAGAACCAATCACGAGCACTAATGGTTAGTCGCGACTATTTAAGGAAATTAGGATTCTTGAACCACGTTTACAAATACATGAATAATATTTTATTATTTTGAAACCTATTTCAAGCACACGCATGGTCAGTTGTGACTATTACACTAGTAATCATGAATCATCAGTTCACGAATAAATGAAGAATATGTTATGATTTTGCGAATTATTTCACGAGCAAAGATTTTGAATTGTGAGTACTTTACTAGGAATCTTGAATTAGTTTACAAGTGCTTGAAATTTATTTCTCAAATTCCACAAATTTGATATGCACAGTTGTGGTCGGATTTTCCAAATTTAAAATTCAATAATTCATATCATTTTCGAATTCGGGTGCTCATGGGATTAAATTAGTTTATTTCGAATTTGAATTTTTAAATTGGAATTTTGGTTTTCTATATTGAAAATTTCAGAGTTCGGTTAGTATTCTGGCTTATCAAATTTAAAATTCTACTTTCAATTCATGTTCAGTTTAAAGAAATTTAAAAGTATTAGGCGCAGGAGGGGTTTTCAAAATTTGAACCTTTGAGTTTTGTTGACAATATTTTCGGTATCAGGCTTCCAAAAATATTATGTTTGGATCGGCAACGAAACTTTAGACTTGAATTCAGCTATTCTAGGTTGAATATATACAGATCGAATTCCGGTGCTTCAAGTGGGAATTTTTTAAATTTTAATTCGTATTCAATTGATGTAAAAGTAAATTTGTTGGACAAATGTTGGGTATAGGTTTTTCTAATTTTAAAGAATTATATTTGAGATACAGGTAAATTTTCATGGTTCGAAATTTTTGAAATAAATATATTGCGTGTGGGTCGTGAAATTTAAAATTCTCAGTGTCGGATCAGGTTCACCAAGCTTTTTGTTCAAATTTTAAATTTCGAGTTTAGTTGATTGTAAATGTTCCAGTTTAATTTTTACAATTTTGTGTTCTCGCTGTTGGTGAATTTCGGGTTCAATATACAAAATTAATGAGCGTCCCGTTTTTACAAATTAAAAATTCTCTGTGTACAGATCAGGCTCGGGTTCTCCAATTTACAAATTATCGGGCTCGAATTTAACTCGAGAATGATATGTGGAATACTTTCTGTTTTGGGTTCTCAAGAATTCAAATGATCTGATTCGAGTCGAATTCAGCTTCTAGCAAAAATAAACGAGCACCTCTGTTTGCGCTTAGCAACTAAGAAAAGTATCTAACAAAATCATTAGTCCTGTGTTAGGCGTACAATTAATTTTTCAACATGTATCCATCGTGAAACCTCTTCAGAACGGTTTTGTGAAACGTTTTCAGATTCCTCGGTAGGTTTAATTTTCTACAATATTTACAAAGATTCAAAATTCAGTCCACTTTCTACTTAGGTATGACCGAGTCAGACCTACAATCGCGCCTAGTGAACGATAACCGGCAGCCTCTCGATCTAGTGTACATTGTCTAGTGAACAAAGGGCACAACGTATTTATTCTTGCCATCATCAGTAAAGTAAACGGAAAAGCTTCGTTGGCTTTAAATTGTATGCAATACAACCGAGTCTTCGTGTAGTAAAAATGGAGCATAGGATTACGGTGGTCCGCTATCTTCGGAATCATCATCTCCGCAATGCAGTATTGATACCATTCAACGGGTTAGTCCAAACCGAACGATTCATTGTGTAGAACAACTTAAAACACGTGGCTGAAAGTGACAACGTTGGTATTAAGATTTCCGTGTATATTGAAAATGACTATATAGAGGTAAGGCTACATGACCTATCGCCGCTTACCCCTCCTGAACTAATTGCATAATGTATGCCGCAATATTGAGAAGCAGAATCTGACGCACCTGATACTTGGAAAAACTTTTTCATGGGGATTTCTAACGGTTTTCTAGTGGTGAAAATGCAGGTTAAAAGTCATTTTCCGTAAACCTTCGTTATAAAATCCAAAACTTACGAATGAACTATTAAACGAACTACATTATGCGTCCACGAGGGCGAACTCCCAGCCGCAAGTACTGTAATCAGACGTCTCACCATGGTCAACCAACCTGAAGATACAAAAGAAAATGCATCTCAACCGATTGCCAACGCATCTACGGCAAACCAACCCATAGCAGAGTTTTCAACACCAAACACCAAACGGTTGCCAAATTTGTGACAGCTGTTCAGACCATGATCAACCGCAAAAGCATCACTCAGCACCCTAAAATCAACTGAAAGAAACCTCGGCGAGGAAGTTAATACCAATGACGACGGGTCAAACAAACATTTCCCCGTCGCGAACGCAGTTGTTCGTGCAAAAGAAAGCTGCGTTCACGAGATCAAACGGATAATCAATAGATATTTTCATTTTTTGCATATCGTTAACAAGCTACCTCGCTATAAGCCGCGTCAAATAAATTTAAAAAAAGATTCAAGATGGCCATCTCACTCTGAGCGTCTGTACTAAATTTTAGCGGAATAATCCATTACCTTCAGCTCACAATATCAGCAAATGACTATGAATGTATATTATTAAATATGGCATCGCACAAATGACGAATAGCAAAAAAAGCCTACAATGAGAGCAACATAAATGTAACAGGAATGGCTCAAAATTGTGTGTCCGGAGATAAGGGTTAATGAACGTTGATACCATGGCAAGAAACTAATTCAGTTTCTGATCAACTTGTCTAGCATTACAAATCTTATTTCTTATTCGTAACAAAATATTTTCGAACACTTTAACCAATATTCTAACAGAAAATGCCTAAAATAATGGTTCATTCACTAATTTAGAATTATGGCCCCATCGGGTATTTCCGTCGAACCTTCTTCAAATTCTGTAAGAAAATTCCAAACTACGAGGTATTCTTTTATTTTCATAGTTCTGTGATCCAAAATCAGGCTTTTTGGGTTTATGATTCCGGAAAGATTCCACGCTTATACCATAAGCCCAATAATATTTTTGAAAAACCAAAAAACCCTTAAATTTTCCTTAGAAACCATACAAGAAATATTCATTATGGATTTGCGAGTGTGAATAGCTAGAACAAAATCCATAATGAATATTTTTCGTGGCGTATGTCCTGTTGCCCGGTTTGGCGACAACTTTAAAGTACTTCCTCGTCTGTTCTTAGAAACCTATCCTCGAAACAGCAACAACTAACGAAAGTAAAAACAAAACTTTAAAGTCTTCAAAAGTCGCCCATTTTCAAAGTGTTCCCCCTCCCCTTCCGCTCCTTTCGCTTTCTTTCAAACTTGTTAGGCTTTGCAATATATTTAAGGTAGCTCCTTCCACGACAAAATATCACGTTACGTTAAATGTTTTAAAACAATTTCCTTTGTACCGACGGTGGTGACTTGTTTCAATCCGACGAATGGTGGCGGTGGTGGTGGTGGTGAGGACAATCCCATCGCGGAGGGACAGAAAGTTTTCTTCCTCTTAGAATTACTCCAGAAGAGATCGAGCGCTCTGCCTGTAGGACTGAGCAGAATGGGAGGCAGCAAAAGTTTACCGGCGCCAGGAATCTGTTTTTATTTGCAATTGCTGTCTCCCAGTTTTTTTTCTCTTTCTTCTGCCTTCTGATGACGCGTATTACAAAGACTTCCCCATTCCGGCAGCTTTCCCCTTGGGGGGAGATAAACTTTTCAAGACTTTTAATGTTTCCGCTTGCCCCCATTGACTGACCATACCGGATGACGCGTATGAAAGTGTGGCGGCACACGTGCGATGGGCTAATGGGAATTAATGGGGCACATCCGGCGATTAGTGCGAACGAAGGAACGAACCGAGCCGGAAGCGTTTGGGGTGGTTGTAAATATGTGGAAATTGTTCGATAGTCTCGTTTGTTTCTTTTTTTACGTTTAACTTTATGTAGGAATGAGTTCTACTTTCCAATAACAGGTAACTCTCTAGCAATAGTCGTCATCGATAGCTGTCTAGTTAGTCCCATCGGAACTGTAGTTGGCAACTGGAGCAAAAACGAATATAGTTGAGAAAATGAGGAAAGTTTCCTAATCAATTTGTAAGAAGCGATTTACAAACTAGATTTAAGGCCGGAAGGAAGCAGCGTGTGCTGGTTAGGTTAGGTACAATTTTACTTCGAACTGAAACGGAAACTAAAGAAAACATTTGTTAAGAGAGATCGTATTTTATGATAAGATGGTTTGCCACACAAAAACATACATTTTTCTTAAAATTTTCTTACAAGCTTTTTGTCTTCACTATATGTTAGCGAATTGGAACCTGTTGAAGCAAAAAAGCTTATGAAACTTTTTCTATTTTGTTTGCATCATTTCAGTGGACATCACAAATGGACAGTTGACACCAAACAATAACACCCCGCTGCTAACACAGGCCCTGTCAGGTGAGTTACCACTATTCTAACCCCAAAATTAACAGACTTCTAATTTTAATTTGCTTTTGCCTGGATTTATTTGCAGTGATGAACAACTACCAGGCGGCAGCGGCCGCAGCAGCGCAAGGTTACGGTACCCCGGCATCTCCGCACACGACGAACGCGCGGACCGCCGGCTTCACCAACACCAACTCGCCCGGCCCGACGATCGACATGTACAGCTCGAGCGCGGCGGACAGCGTAGGGTACGTTCAGGCAACGAGCCCGCAGCCATCCGGATTCCCCGCGATCGCAGTGAGCCGTGCCCCTCTGAACTACAGCCCGGTGAGTATTTTTTATTTTTTTTATGAACAGATAGACCATTTACAGACAAGCAGACATACAACACGTACGAAGCTGACAGAGTGAGCGCAAGAAGCTGAGCTATAAAGCGCGATTCAGACGATACATCAGCTTCCGTCAACGTCAACAGAACGTCACCGTTCCGTCAGGATAAGTTAAATACGTTTCTCTTGCGCCCGTTCACACGTACCGTACGTCAAAACGTTCCGTGCTGTTGATGTTGTGTGTGAATGCCTTCATTTAACTGCATGTAACTTATCCTGACGGAACGGTGACATTCCGTTGCCGTTGACGGAAGCTGATGTATCGTCTGATTCGTCCTTAAGTCTACAGCAAATCAAAGTGAGGATGTCATAGTGAAAACCGCAAATTCGTTTCGTTATTCCCTGACACCCTAGCTTTGATTTGTCGGAATGGTATGTTTATATCAGCTGCTGCTTCCATCTTGCTTCTCTCACTCACTCTGCAGTCTACGTTGCTCTTACATGACAGCATTACTTTACTATAGTAACAGTTTCTTGCACTTACTCTGCCAGCATACCAACTAGAATGCAATTTGCGTACTTTCTGATTGTTTAGCAAACGAGAAAGATAGTATGAGACAAACTACTTCTACTAATTGGTTACGGACAGTCGTTATCCGAGCAACAATTAAAGATTTATAACATGCTACAAGTGCAACCTAATGACATTTTCAGTTTTAACTATGCACTACACCAGTGTATTGGGTACACTTCCAAACTTGGGCGCAATCAGCCTATCTCTCTTTTTTGCACCACACCGGTATAGCACCGGGAAAAAACGAAAAATTACTACTTGTGCAACTTACGTTTGACTCGCAATACTCCAACCAGTACTTAAATTTAAGGGGTCATAAACGTACAGTGCGTAGCATGAGCGTGAATAAAATGAACTAAACAAAATAAGATAAATAAGATAGAATTGTAAATAATTGAATGGAAGTAAGAACATTACTTGAAACTTTACGGCACACGGGCGGTCACAACTAGGAAATCATGAACCAGAACGCTGGCTGGTCCGCTTGGACCCGCAGGGAATCCTTCTAGGGCCAGATTTCCAGGCCGCTGTTAACATTGGAATTCCAGTTTTTCAGCATAAGATCTCCACACAATCTGGTTTAATCCATCCTTCCCGGGGATACTGGTCTTATATATTCCCAAAAAAACTTACGCTCTTTATCCACTCGCTGGCGTACGTAAGCATCTTTCAACATGGCGGACAATCGCAAGAGACGTCAACTAGTGCTTCGACATACGGCGCTTCTTACTTCACTCAGAAGAGCAGGAATATTTCTGACGGAATACCAGGAGAAAAGGAACAGGCTCGAGGTGGCGCTACGGATCGAAAATCTTGACACAATCCGGCAGGACCTTGAGGACATCCAAATAATTTTTGAAGGTATCTAGGAAACGAGTCCCTAAACACCCAAATTCGTTCTGCTTTTGAAAGTCAAGACTTCAAAAATAAAGGCTGGTCTCCTTTCAAAACTACCTCCGTCTATTCCTTCTGGTAGTGCTCCTCATTTTACAACATCCCCCCCATCACCCCTACATTTAAATCCAGCCTAAAAGGTCTCAAACTACCGACGACAGCTTTGAATCAGGATATTCCGGAGATCCACTACCTGAAGTCCACTACCTGAAGTCAGTGGTAACGGGTGAAGCCGCTCAGGTAATCGAGTACTTCGCGATTAGTGCCATCCATTGGCTTGGCAGGCATTGGTCGCAAGGTATGCGAACGAGTAGCTCCTGAAGAAGCGACATCTATAGGTGATGCTGAAAATCAAATACATCAAGAAAGAGATCACAGCTTCACACAGGTCAAATGTTTAAAAACAGTAATTTAAGGTCAAGATAGCATCATTATGAAACCGCCAATTTCGGAGGTTTAGTATCTTCGATGAGTTATACAAACGTTAAACAGCGCATCATTTGATAAAATAATTTTGACGGTATATCGTCCAAGAAGTATTTGTGGTGAATTTTCTCAGGTTAATATTCATGACTACAATAAAGTCTCAACAAATTCGCTAAAGACACGAACTCTGTTACTATTTTCTGAAAAATTAATTCTGCATAATTTTAAAACTTCAAAAATTACGGTTTCGGAATTATACCGTTTGGACGGTAAGATCGCTTTTCACCAAACCCCCACCAAACCGAATTTCTGGCTACGCCACTGATTTCAAGTAAGTAGAAACAAAGTCGTTCTACACTCGTTCACAAGAAACTTCTTCGAATGGTGAATATCTATTATATTACATAGAAACCCCGATATTATCAGCCAAATAAGGACCATTCATAAATTACGTAACGCTTTTAGGGGGGGGAGGGGGTACAACAAGTTGTGACATGTTGTGACATAGGGGGGAGGGGGAGTTAGCTTGATCGTTACGTAACATGTTTTCAGCGAAGAAAAAAAAAATTTCTAGGAATTTGTTACGTAATAGGGGAGGGGGGATGGAGAAATTTGTGACAATTTGTTACATGGGGGAGGGGGAGTCAATTTTGGGCAATTTTTGCGTTACGTAATTTATGAATGGTCTCATATGAACATATGTTTGATGGGCTCTAGCAGACGAACAAGACTGAATTCGAGTAAATCCTTTCTTGAGCATGTTTTCCTTATCATGAAGATGGAAATATACAAAAAAAGTTCATCATAATCATAAATAGTTATCAGACTACATCAAGGGACGGGAAGAATATTTTAACAGCTTCAGTTTATTATAAAGAAAAAAATGCCCGATTTAGTCAATCTCCCCATTTTGTCCGCCTAAAATACACCATGAGATTGATAGAAATGGGTCTTTATTGTATGTATTATTCACTGTGTTTCACATTAATAGGTACATTTCATTTTTGGGGATTTTTTATTGCATCGAACTACAACAATTTTTAGGTAGCTTTCAAGGGGTTATTTTATAGACTTCTTCCAAAATTTGGCGAACCTATTCCAATTCGTATACCAATTAATTGGTATACTTAAGGGTTCATAAGTTGCAGATAGAGAAAATACTGAAATTTTCAGCTTTTTTCCTACACAATATTACGAAAGCTTATTAAACAATTTTTCCTAATAAGTTTGTGAAAATTATAAACTATTTGAAATTTTTTAATAGTTTAATTTTTTATTTAACCGTGATTTTTTAATAAATAGTGACCATCGCTTCACAACGTAGTCTATTTTTCATGGCTTGCGGTGAGCACGATCTCTCGAATTGCTGAACTGAAAATTATGGAATAGAAATTAATTTGTAGTATTCTTTACAGATTTAACTCGCCGCGCAGATAGCTCTGAATTAGACCCGCTGGTGCCCTAAGACGATTTCGCTAGATTTTCAGAGCACTGTGCCCCCAGTGTATTAACGCAAGTGACGGAAGGTTATCGAAAAGATTCGTGAAAATGAAAATTCCAGTAATGATGATGATTTTCCCAAACGGTTCGTTTTCGAGAGGTTTTTATTTGTTCTTTGGCATTAGGATTAGCGATAATAATTCAAATCAAGGATACTACTGGGAAGTCACCTTTAGAAAAAGTCGACGTCGAAGTAAAATTTGGAACTATGCACGCATGCACTTCAGAGATAGCGTGATATCAGGAGCTGCGATTTCATTTCAACGCATTTTTGGGAAAAGGGCGATACTTACAAATGTAAACATAAGGCTTTTTTTCATACATGCGAATGAGGGCTTTGAAACGCAACAAATTAACCTAAAATTTGGATTCTACGATATTGCTTTCTTAAACTACAGCAAAAAATACAACGGGCGAAACTGTATTTTTGTTTGTTTATTTAAAGTTTCGCCCTCCACGCTCCATGCAAACAAACAGGGTGATACTTTTTTTGCTAGCAGTTTAGAGGCGAAACTGTTTTTTTCGTATTTTTTTAGGATTATCAAGCTGATACCAGCTGTAAATAGTAACAATGATCTCTATTGAAAAAACACGGACGAAATCGGTGGTGTAGAACGGTAGTTATTGCAAAAAAACGTAAGGGCGATATTTCAATGCTGATAGGTGGGACCGAAAAAGTAAACAATCGCCAAAGGGGCGATACTATCATTTTGTCAATTTCAATAGCAAAAACAAATTTTGATAATTTCAAATACTTTATGAAGTTTTGGGTTTCGATCACTGAATCATGCAATCTAGGATGTAAAAAAACACAATAGTTCTTAAATAGGAAATAAAGCCAAGTCTGGAAATATTCACTGTTGATTTTCTTTGAATGGTATCACTGCTAGTATCGCCCTTTTCAAGAAAAAGCGTTGATTTCTTAGTTCTCAGTCGCGTTGGAAATTTGAGTATAAACTTCAAATCAATTAAAAAAAAAATTCGATTTTTTTTGGCTCAGTACAATATATAACCCTTTTAGGAAAATTCAGTTTTCCACCACAATTTAGATATTTCATTAACTGAGCATTACCAATAATTCGTTGGTATGTCTATTTTATGGGCCATTTTTTCGCTTTCCCATTGATTTGGTTTGAGATTTCTAGCACTGATGTTGTCCTATGCTGATTTGAGCGATTCTATGAGTCCTGCCACTATCCCATGTAGTATGTGTTATCAAAAACATCGCGAAGCATCAAGTTCTAAATGTTCTCAAACGGTATAATATCCGAAGAGAGTGATAAGAGTTATAAGAAATGTCTTATCACACTGTTAGGTGGATTAAAAGCGTTTTGTTCCTTAGACCTGCAAGGTGCTTATACACAACTTGCCTTAACAGAACAGTCTAAGAAATTTATGGTCATCAATACGATTAAAGGGTTATTTGTTTACAATCGTTTACCACAGGGTGCATCATCTAGTGCATCAATATTTCAACAAATTATGGATCAAATATTAGAGGAAATTGATGGAGTGTTCTGCTATCTTGACGACGTTCGTATTTCAGGTAAAGACTTGGACGATTGTCGTAATAAATTGAATTTAGTCTTAGAAAGACTTGTAAATGCAAACATAAAAGAATATTTAGAAAAATGTAAATTCTTTGTCTCAGAATTGGATTCTTTGCGACACATTATTGGGGAAAACGGGAACCCAATCTAGATAAAATATCAACAATACAGAGAGCAAAAGTGCCTAAAAATGTTAATGAATTGAAATCCTATTTGGGATTAATAAATTATTACAATAAATTTGTGCCTTATATGTCTTCCAAATTGTACTACTTGTACAATTTGTTGAGACAAGATATAAAATTTAATTGGGACAAGAATTGCGAAAAGGCTTTTCAAGATAGTAAACATTCTTTGATTTCAGCTAATATTTTAGAATACTATGATCCGGGAAAAGAAATTATAGTTGTAACAGATGCTTCAGGCTATGGTCTGGGAGGTGTAATTGCACATACGATTGATGGCATTGAAAAACCAATTTGTTTTACCTCTTTTACGTTGAATGACGCACAAAAAAGATACCCAATTCTTCAGTTAGAAGCCTTGGCTATAGTTTGTACCATTAAAAAATTTCATAAATATCTATATGGGCAAAGGTTCATAGCTTACACTGACCACAAGCCATGGATAGGAATATTCGGCAAAGAAGGCAAAAATTCAATTTTCGTAACAAGACTGCAAAGATATATACTTGAATTATCAATTTATGACTTTGAAATCCAGTATAGGCCTTCTGCTAAAATGGGTAATGCGGATTTCTGTTCGCGATTCCCATTGGAGCAGTCGGTTCCCATTGAAATTGATCAAGAATTTGTAAGGATTATAAACTTTAGTAGGGAATTCCCAATTGATTTTGTAATGATTGCCAATGCGTCATATTTTTAAAACAGATTATGACATTTATGCGTGATGGTTGGCCGCAAAAGTTGGATAAACGCCTTATGGACGTTTTTGCCAATCAAAATGATTTGGAAATAATTGATGGATGCGTATTGTATCAAAACAGGGTGGTAATTCCACAACGAATGCAAAGCGGGATACTTAAACTTTTGCACGCCAATCACGCGGGAATGGGTAAAATGAAACATTTGGCAAGAAAACAAGTTTACTGGTTTGGGATAAACAAAGATATTGAAAATTATGTTACGACATGCGAAGTGTGCGGTAGCATGCTAGTAGTGCCAAAGACAAAGGTTTTGTCTCATTGGACACCTACTACAAGACCTTTTAGTCGAATTCATATCGATTTTTTTTTTTCATTTTTCTCACCACACTTTTTTATTGATTGTTGATTCATTCTTAAAGTGGTTGGAGGTGGAATGGATGAAAAAAGGCACGGATTGTGCGAAGGTGGTGAAGAAATTGGTAGCTTATTTTGCAAGATTTGGGTTACCAGATGTTCTACTATCAGACGGTGGTCCTCCGTTCAATTCGTTCTCATTTGTTTCTTTCCTTGAAATGCAAGGGATTAAGGCGATGAAAAGTCCTCCTTATAACTCTTCAAGCAACGGCCAAGCTGAAAGGCTGGTGAGAACGACAAAAGAAGTCTTAACAAAGTTTTTATTAGAACCTGATTTGGTGGACGTTGATCTGGAGGATCAGATTAATTTATTCCTTATGAATTATAGGAATAATATTGTGACAAGTAACGGGCAATTACCCTCAGAGAAAGTGTTGCTCTACAAACCAAAAACAATGCTTGATTTACTAAATCCAAAGAAATATTATAAAAATTATTTAACAACACCACAGATCCCAGATGATGAAAATAAAGTGGATATTCCAAAAATTACCAAGAAGTCAAATGACGACTTGAGTGATCTGATGGAAGGGGATACTGTTTGATATAAGAATCTACATCATCATCTACCAAATAGATGGGTAAAAACAATATTTCTAAAACAAATTTCGTTAAATACCTTCCAGGTGCTACTTGGAAACGTGGAAATAACCGCCCACCGAGATCAGATTAGGCGTTACAGAGATCGAGACCCGGAGGCGAGACCAATCGTCCTTATGATGCCGGGCTTACACAAGGTAATGCCTTATGAAGATAGCGGAGAGAAGGTGTACGGAGCTGGAAGCGGCTCGGAGGAGGAGGTGTTTCGGGGATTCCCGGAGCACGATCTGGCAAAGGTCAGAGAAAGTGTTAAAAGAAAGTCTTCAACGGCGAACTTGCCGGGAGGCGGTCCAAGGCGCTCGAAGCGGCTTAGGAAGAGGGCTGAAAACCCGAGTTTTACTTATTAATTAAGTGCTCTGAACTTTCCAAGAAAATTAATAGGATTAATGAGTCCATTCTGAATTTTAATTTTAAATTTTTTGAATATTTTTTGTATAAACTAAAAGTAAACTGAACTAATAAATAGGTTTAGATGTAAATATAAACTATCTTAGGGTTAATGTAAAGTAAAATCTCCTAAAAAGGGAAGAATTGTACAATATACGACTCTACGGTCGATTACCACAGTCTATTTCTCAAACGTCAACCGAGAGGATAGGCAAATGAGGGAACGAAAATGTACAGCTAGGAGGAGATCGAAAATACAACAACAGTTCAGTCTTATTTCAACCATACTCCAAACTAGGTTTTTTTTCCTACCTAAGCTATACCGAACGTTTCCCTCTGGTAAAAAGTCCGCTCATCAATATAATTAACGGACGGTTTTCAACACACTGAAATGCTGTAATGCCAAATACTATGTTTGACAATATATATCTCTATGAATACGTGCACAGGACTCCCTTCCCTTCTCCCTTTTCCCCCCATCTGTTTATGCAACTAGAAAAACAACTGTATTCACAAAGATCTCCTCGAGATTACTTGTTTTCGAAAGGATGTAGAAAATTGACCTCGGCACTTGTAGATGGAAAGATGCTAAATTGTTCCAAAAACTACTTATGGTCTATTTTTAGCCATATTAAGGCATAATAACAGCAATAGCAGCAGTAAATAATTTTGGCCAGGATTCGACCCCAGTTGCTCCTCTGTGCGTCGCCACTTGTGCTAACCGCGATATGTGACAGTACGACACAAGTCTCAGTTATAAAATGAATGTGACGAATGAAAAAAAAAATTAAGGTCGCGTAGATAAAAATAAATAAAAAATTTATCGAATGACGAACACTTTCCGATTGCCTCTAGGTATACACAGACATATACTTACGTTGGGGCCATATGCACCACAATATCCATACCACCTCGGTATATCAAGTGATATTAGTACTAATATCCTATTTCAATATTGAACAACTCCGCCATTTTCCAGCTGATTTTGACAGATAAACTCTATTCTGAAACGCCATATAGTTACATTTTAGCTACGAGTCAATTCACACCAAAAGAACGCCCTTTATATTGAAAACGATCGTTCAATAGTGAAAACTGTGAGTGCTAATCGCAAAAAAATATAGCTGGCATTCGGCGCCTACAAACAAGAGAATCCGTAATTTGATCATGAATTACTTGTTGCTTGAAAAGTAAAGTATATTCTAGCAAACCTAAGAACCTTGACGAACTCAAAGCTAATATATGTACTAGAGATGGTCGGGTTTCAATTTTTTCGAACCCGACCCGAACCCGAGACCATAAAAATTTAAAAACCCGAACCCGACCCGAGCCCGAAATTATAAAATTTGAAAAACCCGACCCGACCCGAGCCCGAACATTTTAAAACTTAAAAACCCGAACCCGACCCGTACCCGAGAATAAAAATTTTGTAAAACCCGAACCCGACCCGACTCGAGAATTTTAAAATTTGAATACCCGAACCCGACCCGAACCCGACCCGAAAATTTAAAATTTGAGAAGCCTGACCTGAATCCAACTTGCTAATACGGAGAATCAAGCAAAGATCTCGAAGATTTTTAATTCCAGACACCCGAGCTGGACCCTAGGCTCATCTAAGAATAGTAGAATCACTCGAAGTAGCACCATACACACTGAGTTATATCTGCATATAACAAAACATATCACTGCCGAGTAGAATCTACATTTATATTTACTATTATTGAACGTCGAATTTGTAATGTTCTGAGAAACATATAAATCGTCGATATCTTAACCGGAAATTAAGTTAAATCGGCGGCTAACTCATTGGGAAACAGAAAGCTTAATGGTCAGATTCCAACAACCTTGCCCGTCGTACTTGACCAAAATTTCTATTTTTTTTTTATCAGAAACCATTCCTGCAAGGCAATTTCATATAATATGTTACATGTATTAAATTGAGCTATGGCAATCGGTAATTCTTATTCGACAGTTTACATGACGTCACCCACGTTACTGGTTGGAACGATCAAACCTGTATCGAAGGGTATCAATCAAGATTTTCTGACGTGTTCTTGACGTTCCATCATTAGCGTTAGGACGATCTATTATTGAGTATATAATTTATCTTTTTAAATTTGAGCCGCCATAATGACACCAAAGTACCACCAAATTTGTGAGTTCAAATTTCAAATTTATTTTTCCGTTACAGTTTATTTTAATTGCAAGCAATCTTTATAATAAACCAATTTCATTATTAAACTTCCGTTAAAGCTGGTACAACCTATTTGTTTCATTTGACCAACTTAACAATGCTCGCTTAAAGTTTGATTGGGGTATAAATGTACCCCAAAAAACCGTTTGCGTTAGTGTTTTGTCATGTGTACATAATTCAAAAAAAATATATCTTTTTTAAAAGCAAAATATCGATACATAGTAAGCGTGAAACTTGTGCAAAATTGTATTAGTTCCAACTCTTCCGAATAATAGTATATGTTAATTGATATAACAAAGCACTATAGTAAAGTAACTAGAAAATGCATTTGGATCGGTATCGTAATTTTTTGCTTTTGCGGATGAAAGAGTCAAAACACATTCGTGAATATGATTTGTGTATAATATGCAAGACGCATCATTCGATTCGTTATCTTCTGCAGCCCAGGCTCTGGAACATACTTACTTTATATACACGTATTGCTGCTTTTTGACGTTTGTATTGGCGTTTGGTTTTCAAAAAAGCATCGGAATAAATATACTTTTTGACTGGGTTTTGAAAAAAATTGTTCAAAAGAAAATTTAATAAGCTTTACAACGACGTATAAATGGTCAAAATCGATTTGAAACTTAAAGTTAAAGCAATATGAAGAAAAAAAAGAATTTTGACGTATTTTAAAGACATGTTCTATACAAAATGAAATATTACATAATTAAATAGTCAAAACACGAATATTTTTAAACAGGTTACTTTACCAATGAAGTTAGAATAGAAGTATCCAATTTATTTATAAATTTAATAAAAATTAGACATATTAGAGCGATTTTAGTTCTGGGGTACGAATGTACCCCACAAAACCGTTTACGTAGAGAAAAAGTCGCTGCGGCCTAAGTATCGGTTTTAAAGTAACTGTCGAAACTTTTATTCCATTATAGAAAGTTTAACCGATATTTTCCGATAAATTCCTGTTGACTTGATTTATTACTAATTATCATGGAAAATAAATCGCAGAGATTTTAGATGTGAAACACGTATTGTTGAATGCTTTCTCGTGGATGTTCGTTTAAAAAATTAAATAATTCAGGCAGCTTGCGAATCTGAAGAGACGGAATTGTATGCAAGAATGAAAAAATACAATATTCGCGCACCAGAAAATTCGACGAATTCTAGCGACTCAGAGGTGCTAACATTTGGTACGGTTATATGTGTCATCCATTCGTATCACGAAGTATAATTCACTACTACAAAAAAGACTGCGTTTTGTGTATAGACGCAAACAGTGTCATGAAATGGTTGGGTTGTTTTGTTCAAAACCCGAACCCGACCCGACCCCGATAATTTGTAATTTGAAAAACCCGAACCCGACCCGAGCCCGAAAGTTCAAAATTTCAAAAACCCGTACCCGACCCGAACCCGAGAATTTCAAATTTGAAAACTCGGAAACCAACCCGAACCCGAGAAGCTTAAATTTACAGAACCCGAACCCGACCCGAAACCCGTCGGGTTCGGGTCGGGTCCGGGTTTCGGGTCCAAAAACCCGAACCCTACCATCTCTAATACGTACGAGCTGAAATTGCTACGATTAGGCCTGAAATGTTGTCCAATGTAATGCAAAATGCCTGCAACTGCAAAAGAGCTGCTTTTTGTGTATCAGATGGGGTTGGTCATTTAATCTACGTTGTATTCTAAACCTGGTTTATAATAGATGGCATAAAATATCCTAAAAAAAACTTGTTTATTTGTGAAAATTGGCTGAAAAATGGCGGAGTTGTTCAATGTTGAAAAAGGATATATCCAGCTGGCGCACCCTGTAGAATAGCACACGCGAAGAGTTGCTGAGGTTGGGTTTCACTGGAGGAACATGTTGGTGCACGATTTAAAATAGATCTGTTCGTGAAACGATTTTTCTATACCAGGCTTCCAGGTTTCGAACACAGCATCATTGAATAAATCACTTGATCTGTCCGGTTGAACAGGGAGAAGAAGAGACTCGTGAAAGTCCGTTTGCTTGATATATAGTATATAGAAAATTAAAAAAGCCACCAGGAAGCGTATTAATAACCCTATTTGCCATAACATCAACCCGGCTTAGAGGTAGTAGTCAAAAAGAAGTGATAATTGTGAGAGTAAAACTTTATTCGACTACAGAATAAGACATAGAGTTCCTACAATATCTTATTTCATGTGTATTTAGTTTGCACAACATTCTGACCCCGTATGCCAATTTGAACATTTTCTGGCTCTTCAGTTCGAACTTCTAGTGCACACCAACCACCAGGCGCCACCCACCAGCAATGGGATGATGATGGGCGACACGCCCTACGGAGCCACCCGGTCGAAATCGAGTGAAGCCAATTACCATCCGATGCCTGCGCCGTTCTTCAGTTGTCATCCGAATTTGATAACACCGGCCCAGTGTCATTCGCTAGAGTACCGATAGTAGACCGTGGGCGAGTCTCGCACCATCTGCCGGTGGGACAGCTAGTTTCGCAAATCGATTTAGACCAGATGCGGTTTGTATTTTTGTACCTTCCTCTTAGCCAGTAGCTCAAACAAAAAACAGACATTAATGCAGGTAGTTCTAGTGGGAGTCAATTTCACTTGTTGGCGAGTTTTAGTACTACAATAATCTCAAACGTAAATGTACAAATATAATAATTTTTTTTTCGAAGAATCCAATCATTACAATAACTGCATTAGCGGTTTCGAGAATTGAATTAACTAAACTCAATATGTCAAACTAATTAAATTGAACGATCATTCATATGACAATCACTCAAATTTATCACTTACACAATAGACACACACACACACATCAGACAAAACTGTTGCGCAACATTTCGACAAACCACTAATGTTCTCATTTTTTTATCTCTTTCCATTTGCAGGGACAACTAATTCCAGCAGCGTTTACCAACGGCTACCATTGAAATAAACTAAGCAATATATGATCACCATCTTCGCTATTATTTTGGAACGGGGTGTGATTTCCATTTGTCCCAGGCATGTTCAGCGCAGGCAGTAACAGAGCTATACCTAAAATTCAACCGACGATTAAGCCAAAATTCAACCACCAGTCAGCCAAAAAAAATAGAACACAACAGCATCCACAATAGCAGCGAGGAAAAACGCAACCATCGGACAGACAGAGCAAATTTGGGCCAACAAAAAGAAGAAACACACACACACACGTACACGTTCATAAACGCGTACAGCAGACACGCGACATGAATTAGAAAAAGAGATCGTTTTGCAACCGACAAGCAACAGCCTCCCAACAGATTCCCAGCAGGGGTGAACATACACACACAAACACTCTCCGCTTGGAACGCATGCTGGTCCGAGCATGTGTCAAAATGATTATTGCACTGTGTCGTAGGTTATGTAACTTTTTTGGGCGACGATAATTGTCAGCCAATTTGAACGCAGGGTGTTTCTTTTTTGTTAGTAATAATTCCGCCGGCGAGATGAAAAAAAAACCGTCGTTGGTGGAAAACAATTTCCCACCATGTTTGTAGGACAAAACATAAAAAAAATAATTGGAAAAAGCGGGGACCAGGCACTCAGGCCGGTCCGGGCGCTTGTAGTTGCGGGTGATTTGTAAGGTGTGCGTGCAGGCGAATGTTTTTGCTGTTGTCCATC
Organism: Topomyia yanbarensis; assembly: GCF_030247195.1. NCBI lineage: Eukaryota > Metazoa > Arthropoda > Insecta > Diptera > Culicidae > Topomyia > Topomyia yanbarensis. The sequence goes on along the minus strand of NW_026683394.1, from coordinate 32,110 downwards.
ACAGCAGGCTGGCTGGGCGGCAAAAGAGCGTTCGCGTCGAATATAATTAACAACAACCACAACCAAAAAAAAGACACAAAAGTCACGATCACACAAAAAAGAATCGATGAAATCATTAACCTGCGTAGAACAACCAACAACAACCACATTCACAGATGATAATAATGCTACCAGAACAAACAAAAAAAATACTCAACCAAATATACTAACAAAACACACACACACAGACACATGCATATTTTTAAGCAAACAAACCGACAACAACAAAAAAAACAACAACAAAAGAACACAAATAGTGCATCATTGTTTAAGCTATTAAGACTTAAAATGTGGAAATTTGTTTCGAAAAATATTTGTTATGCTCTTTATATTTACTTAATTTTTAACATTAAATAAACAAATTATTGACTACACTGTAAGCGAAACGGATGGAAACCGAATTCTTAAATATTAAGCGACAACTAAGAACTTACAGAATGTGTTTAAGCAAAACATAAGATGAAAAAAAAAACGCTGAGTGGAGGTTAAGTCCACTCACACACCCACACATATACAATAATTAAACAAAACTTATTACGTTTCTGTTTTTTCTATTGCTGCAAGCAAGCATTCTATTAAAATATAATATTTTTACTTTTTAACAGAATTAAAAACAATTGTAAAGGGAAGCGCAAAGGATGCAAACAAGATAAAGATGAAGAAGAAGAAGAAGATAAAAGTCAAAGCTAGTGGTCTTAGGTATATATATTTATTAATATGGACAGACAGGAAACGAAATGGAAGCTTAACTTTTTACGCAACAAACGATCGTTTTTAGCACTTATTCCTACTTTTCTTTCGATTGCAACCAGAACAAAAAATAATAATTGTACGATACTCTACTGAATTAATCCTGTTGCAGCTAAACTAGAGCGGATACAAGGGAAGCTAAACTGCGCAGCCCTTATTTAACGCGGCAGTGCTTCTCATTTACTTATGATTAGTCGATTTTTGTTTTGAACTCCACAACAGAAAGAAAAAAAACAGTTAATTATTCTCCGAACTTAGAATAACGAACAAAAAAAAAAGATAACAGTAAACAAACAACCAAGGCAAACAGCAGAAATCACCGGCAAATGGGAAGAAAGTTTTGTGTACGATAAAAATTTAAGCGAAAGAAAGCGGAAAAATGCAATAATAATTGTTACTAAAAGTAAGAGACAGTAAGCAAAACCAAAAAAAAAATGAGGCAATGTGGAAAGATTTACATTTATCACCAAAAAAACAGTAGTAGGCGAAGTATGGGAAAGAATTTGACCGGGACGCGAGGAGAAGTTATGAACTTTGGATATTTTTTACACTGGAAGGTGAGAAACTATCCGAGCGCGAGGGAGTTAAAATGAAATGAGAATGTAAATTATTATAAATACATGAAATATATGAATTAAATAAAAGCGTAATTTAAAGAAAGAAAAGAAAACAAAAAACTTAGTTAAATATAAATTATATTGAAATTTAAATTAAATAAATAAAATAATACAAATATTTAAAACAAATACTATGATAATAAAATTATTATAAATTAATTTTTATCATTCAAAGAACTCGTGAACAAATACGGGGGGAAATGAACAAAAATTATGAGAGCGCAAAAAAACACAATTTAAATGTGCAGTCACTGGCAGATTTATGTGAAGAAAATTATTTCAATTAAAACGAATGTAAACCTTAAGCAAATTATATGAAAGGTGACACAGACATACACAAACACAAACAACAAAAAAAACCTAAACCAGCAAAGAAAGACAGGAAAAAGTTTCTCACACAAAAGCAAAAGGGAAACAAGAATTTGAATCTTGAATTTTAGTAAACTGCATCCCAAATTTTCGTAAAAAAAATGAGAGTAAAGAAAAGATAAGTTTTCACTTGCATACACACAAGTTATACAACAAGGGAAACAAAATGATCACTTACACAACTGGGAGAAACGTATTTGAAAACAAAGGAAAAGTGACAAGCAAAACCCAGTTTATTATTGTGAATTATTATTACCTATTATGGAGGCAAATACGATTAATAATACTGCAAAGAACGAACAACAAATTGGAACTGCTATCGACAATGGCGCATCCTGCTGCAGCAGGATGCAACCAAAGAGCAGAGAGAAAAAAAAACAACTGGAAAAAAGAGGAGAATAATAATTAATTAACACACATCAAGAAAAACCGAGTTTTCTTCTTTTGCCATCCCGATTCTTATGTTTCTTTTTCCACATTTTTTTTTATTCTGTTCCAACCTATCTTCGTAGAAAAGAAATCTCCTTTTACGGGCTGAGTTGAGAGCGTTTTCACACACATACACAGCGAAACACACCCGTCCGGAAACACAGTCGCGGCTCTGATTTGGTTCACTTTGGTATAGCAAAAATCAATCTGTCCGCCATTTTAAGTTGACTTGTCAAATGTCATCGTGGTAGCGCGCGGCACGAATTTTGTGAAAACAATCCGGAACAAAGATAAGCAAGCTATGAACTAAAATGCCGGTAAGTTGATTTGCTCTCTTATTTGACATTACTAACTGATTTTTGTTGTTGTTTGTGTTCATAGCTGTCCTACACGGGCTGATGACACGATCACAAAAAATACGCGTGCGTTAGAAAACCCATCCCAACAATTGCCTATCCTCGAAAACTACATATCAAGAAGACTGCCATCTATTTCCTTTTCCTACTTATAAATGAAAAGCGACAGAAGTTACAGCGCATCTATAGAATGTTGCATGAAAATGCTTAACCTCACCTTGCTGACAGTTCAGAGAGCTTTGTTACTTGGACATTTCTGATTCCTGACTGTCATGGATCAACAAATCTGCGCCAAAGCGAGAAAAAAAATATGATTCCATCCAGTAATTTGGTTCGAATTGCCTTTAAATTCTTACACCATGTAAAGAAGCTCGCTCAAGTGTCATTTTTTCGAGCATTTCTCGACAAACATATGATTACGGCTTAAAAGCCAACTGTCCAAATTCTCTTTGAAAGGAAATTCCGGACAAACCGTTACTGGCTAAACACAGTTCATAGCAGTTAATAAAAGAGAAATCTTTTCTCTTTTGTTCACTACCAACATCTGTGATTGGCGAGTAACGATTTGTCCGGAATTTCCTTTCAAATGGAATTTGGACAGCTGGCTTTTAAGCCGTAATCATATATTTGTCCATATTTTTATTTGGATGATCTCATCTTGCAATGTCCCATTGTACGAAGGTAGGAAGCTCAATGTAAAAGTAAATATGTGTGTGGGTGTGCATCACTATTAGGCTGCGCATGCTGACCAAGTCAACTTAAAAATGACTTACTGTGAGCCGTGTTTACCAACACTGTCAGCTGTGAAGAAATTTTGTGAACATGGGTCACAGTAAAAGTCAATTTATGTCGACTTGCTGGTCGACTTCGTCTGCGTGCACCGGCTAATTAGCCTGTGCATGCTGACGAAGTCGACTGATAAGTCGACATAAAGTGAAGTTTACTGTGAGCCGTGTTTACTAACATGGCCATTAAGCTGTGAAGCAATGTTACTAAACACAGCTCTCAGTAAAGTCATTTTTCTGTCGACTTTGTCAGCGTGCACAGCCTAATGAATATTACTACCATTACCCGAAAGAGGCGTTGCTGCTACTGTCTCCAGATTCTGGGACAAAGTTGCCAGTCTCCTTGATATGTAGTCTTCGCTATTATGTTACCACACAACGTCGGGCCATGATTTTTTCTAACTCACACCTTCCAGCGTGTACGTGTGTATTTGCTCTCTATTGTGCGTTGCGAAGGCTTTGTGATTGTGTGCGTTTGTTCAGCTGTTCGGTGTTTATTTTCATTGTTTTTTGGTAAGAGTTGTCAGCTTTCCGTTTGCAAGTGTTTTTTCGCATATCGTTCGACATTAGCGGTAATCAAACAGATTTGAAAACGTCTCAGCTCAGCTGCGATCGAATCAGTGCCTACTGCGTGTGCTCTATTTGTGTTTTTTCATGACTGATTGTTTGTTTGTTTGTTGATTTCGTTTGATGTAAACTTAAGACGGTAGTATACTGTGTAACTTATTTGAAGAATTTAGTTTCTCGAATTCCATGTGGTTTTTTTTCTCAAAGATAGTGGAAGTTAGTAGTTTTAGAAAGTCGTGAGCAAATAATTGGACTTGAAAACAGTACTGCCGTCTGTTCACTGACACTTGTAGACACATGTCAACTTGTATTTATTTAATCACCATTTATAGCATGCTATTGTCACAAAATATTCACAGCAATTCCATTATTATTTTCGATTTACCTTGTTTATGATATCAAATCCGTGTCATTTTCAATCCTAAGGATGTAGTTAGATATTCTGTTCTACAATGCAATTAATAGTTTATAAGAAAAAATTGCATGTGCGAAATGTTTATATTTCATGTAACACTGAGAAAAATAGTAGACATTCATTCTACATAAGTCCCAAATAAGTATAAACCTGCAACAGAATAAAACATATTACAACAGGGTATTATTCAAATTAATAACTAAATATTTATTTGTAAAACCGAAAAACAAATCATACATACAAAATAATAAACTCTTAAATTTAAAGATTTACAAACATATTTTAGACATAACACCTAAAAAATATAAGCGCAAGTTCAATAGCTGTTGAACACCAAATTCTTAAGCTAATTCTGGTAGTAAACGGAAAAATGACTTGTGCATCATTACCCCTAAAAAAACTCTAAAAGATGCAAGAAAGCCCCTTTTCCCAAATCACACACACTATGAACATACCCAAACCTAAGTACTAAAAATTATATATGCAACGTGGTCACAACAGGAACGAAAACCCAAAACCAATAAATACACATCTAGAATTTTGTATAAGCTATTTAAGAACAAACATATTTTAAAGAAAACCTAAAAGAAAAACGACATGCACATTGAACAGTGAAGTAATCCGAATAAAATTAAAATGACTATATGGACCAAAGTATTAGAGAAGGCTTCTCTTAAACATTTACACTCATAATAAAAAGAAAACATAAACAATGCGTTTACAGTGTAATCAGATGTCAGTCTGTTAATGCAAGTTGAACTATTTTACCCGCTCTTTTTCGGGAGGAAGCAGCTTCTATTTTTTAAGTGCAGGAATCATTTTGGCGTTTCTCTAGCAAGCTAACCAAAATGAAATAAATTGATTAGTAACTATAATTCATCGGTAAGTGACAAAACTGCAAAATTTGTATCGTGTATATATTAGATCAATGCTTAACAACAATAAGCTGAAGCAAACTACCAACCAAAGTAGTGTGAAAAAACTGTTTTCGTTCAGTGACTATTATTCAGTTTATCACAAAAATCAAATCATTCAACACTCTACGGAAAAAGTACCGAATATTAAGTAATTTTCACCTAACTCAGAGCTTCCGTTCAAGAAGTTGATAATTAGTAGTCACATTACTAACTGTGCTGAGTTTCTGTGAATCAACTAGGCATTTGGTATCAACTAGCGGTTACAATGCTGGCATCATTCGATCTCCGTAAACTTTTTATCTGGAGAATGTAGAATAAATAGTTCAGTATATTATGTACTGACAATAGACTTACCCTATGGGGCTTATCACGTGACGAATTTAAAAAAAAAAAAACACATTTAATTTTCATTTTTTCGTTGGGGGGGGGGTAAACCACGAAAAATATTTCGTCGAACAAACATCGTTCGGTAGTCCATTTAGTTTAACGTTTTATTGGATGCAGAGTTTAGTTTCCTTCAGGATGCAGACTCTTTACACACAGGCTTGCGGAAAGAAAAACAGTGAAACTGGCAACCGTGAATAAAAACAGACATCACGGACGATCGCATCAATGGCTTTGTTTATATTTAAAGTAACGACACTGAATTCCTCTACACGCTTATCCTCAGCTACTTATTGCAACTTATAACGGTCTAATTTGTTTGAAAGTTCAATATGATGTCTGATCGAAGTAGGTCATCTCCATCCGACATCGGTACTACATCATTCCGAATAGCCTCGCCTACTTTTACTCATTTTTAACAAGGTACGGTTTTTCACAAATGAGTAGATTTGACGCGTTTATGACAAAAACCGTACCTTGTCAAAAATGAGTAAAAGTAGGTGAGAGTAGCCGAAATGATGTAGTACCGATGTCGGATGGAGATGACCTACTTCGATCAGACATCATATTGAACTATCAAACAAATTTTACTCATTTTTGAGTAAAAAAGTTTTAGTTGCAATGAGTAGCTGAGGATAAGCGTGTGGATACCCACACTACTTTTACAGTAAACGGCAAGTTACGGCGGATAGCCTAGAACAACGTTTCAATAGCCTACCGATCGCCAGCATCTATTTTAACCTGCCTGTCTGCCATTTCGTTTACTGGGTAAAGACTCGACACGTCTATCGTTTGTCATCTGGTCGGTGTTAGGTCAGACCGGACTAAGTGACAGTGCATTGATTTCGAGAAAAACGCGTTTAAAGTTTGAATCGCAGCATCCTTTACATTATAATTGGAAAATAATTTTTACCATAATTCTTGTTTATTGTTTTATATTTCAAATCTGGTAAAAGTGGAATGTAGATGAAGAAATTCTTTATCCAGTGCTATCATTAACTCATTTTTTTATGTTTTGCTACTTGGTCCGGTCTGACTTAACACCGACCATCTGTCAGTGTCATTTCAATCAAGTGAGGAGTGCTTTGGACATGTCTCGTGCTTAATTGGAATGACCCTGACAAATAAATGAAAAGTAAACAAACATTCTTCTTTCGGAACACATGCAAGAAAAGTATTAGTGTTAATAGAACTAATATATGAATATATGCAACAATATTAAAAATTAGGTGCAGTAAGCCACGAAACTTACTTACATTTCATTTTACTCCGTATGAATATACTGTATAACTAGCAGAAGTCACTCAAAGTAACAGCAAAAACTGTAGTTGCCAGAAACAAAAAAAAAACAGAACGTTTTATGCACTGGCGAATGACCTTGAAGGTTGAAGCCCCAAATAAACAAACAAACAATATTTTATGCAGTGTGCGCATTCCTCTGTGGGGGACTTTTGAAATACACAGACTCTAGATCGCATAAGCTTTAAATGGGTTTTTCCCCAAACTTCCATTATTTTGACTACACCTCTTGACCTTTGGTTACCTTTTTTGAAATTTCGCTAGTCTATTTGTAAAGAGCCTGTACTTCAGGGCTGCGATGTATACATGCATAGGGTTGCCACCCCTCTGAGTTTGATCCGGAGACTCCGGTTTGTGAAAATGATCTCCGGTCCTCCGGGATTTACATCAATTTCTCCGGGTCTAGTTAGACGATGAATAATTTAAACTGAACTTGTTTGTTTCAAATCGAGTTCTTCTGGCGTGAATATTGACGGCACCTGCCGCTGCCATTAACTGTTGACCAGAGAGAAAAACTTCGTTCTTTTGTTGCAACTTCCCTAGTGACTGTGATGACGAAGAACCGAATTTGCGCCCAGCAACAATTGCGAAAGATATCGCAGGTTGCTTCCCAGATATTGCGACTTCCCTGCCTGCTTCACTCTACTTCTCCCATTAGCTGTGGCAAAAGGTAATCTTGCCCGGCTTGTCCTTCACAGCGAGAGTGGCAGGTGCTTTTGGATTTTTTGTCGCTAGCGTTGAAATTTCACACCAATATACATCTTCAAACCGGTTATAAATACACGCAAAATTTACAGTTCAATGAAAAAATCTCAGAGCAGTGGTGTGCATTATGCCTTGGTAAAATAATGTACTAAACGGTGAATGAGAGTCAATTTTAGTAATTGATAGTTCAACGAGTTACAAAAAGAATGAAAGAGTTTATACTTGTCTCATTTATACTTAGCGGGTAGGTCTGGTTTCAACGTATACTCATGCTTCTATAAAAACCTATCCCAGGTCAGTAAAAATCTCCGGGTGAAAACCTCACCGTAGGTGGAAACCCCATACATGCAACTACAGACACTTCTTACACAGACTAGCGAAGTGTCAAAAGTGCAGCCAAACGAGCATAAGGGTATTGAGAGAGAAAGTACAGGGGAAACCAGCCCCCTCCTAGGCAGCCATTTTGTCTTAGCCAACATCTGCCTTTGTTAAAGTCAAAACAACCCAATGCCATTGCACGGGCAACATGGGCCTAAGCGGCTAGGCCTATCATATGTTGACTACTGTCAAAGTCTATATCTCTCCATAGCGGATGACAGGAGTGACACCCCCTGGGGGAAACCCATGCAAATCTTATGGGATCTTCTGTGATACCAGCACAGACTAACAGACATAACACTCGAAAACAATACTTCGTCCGCTTTAACGGTCATTTTAAATGTATTTGTAGTTGCGACTATGGCCACTTTTGCAATTGTGGCGCCACTGGCATATGAACAAGCATATGGGGGATAGACCACTAGTGAAAAATTGTTCCCAAGTCTGGGGGGTAACCCACCAGCAAATGAGTAGTTGGGACCGTGAATGAAAGGTGGAGCTGGTGTTCTGGGAAAATTGCCGAGTCGATATTTTTTGAGGGAATTCCATCATAGTGTTATGTCTGTTAGTCTGTGATACCAGGAAATATTCATGGCTGCTAGTTTTACTGTTTTTGTCTCCGCAAGTCTGTGTATAAAGTGTCTGTACATGCAACGTAAAATACATTCATTTCATTTTTTATGGAGAAAAAGGCATTTTTTTCAGCGAATTGCCCATAAGTCTCACCTTATATTTGCATTTTTGTAATATCCAACGTCTAACGAAAGCAGATTGTTTTTTAATAAATCGCTATTTAACGTTCTCAACCAAAACTGAATCACAGAATAACTGACATAACACTCAAAAACAAAGCTTCACCCGCTTTAACGGTCATTTTCAATATATTTATAGTTGGGACTGTGGCCACATTTGAAATTATGGCGCCACTGACATATGAACAAGCATATGGGGGATAGACCACTAGTGAAAAATTGTTCCCAAACCTGAGGGGTAACCCACCAGTAAATGAGTATTTGAGACTGTGAATAAAAGGTGGAGCTAGTGTACTGGAAAAATTGTCGGATCAATGTTTTATGAGGGAATTCCCTCATAGTGTTATGTCTGTTAATCTGTGACTGAATCCTTAAGTTGAATATACATAATCATAGAAGTAAAATTCACCCAACAAATGAAAACAATAGAATATACTTACTATTAGGTACTTTTAACGCAGCGGTTGAGGTTTTTTCGGTTACGTGTTTACCATTTTTTAGGTTTCAGTTCGTTTCCAATCGAGAGAAAACAGTTCTCACAAAAAAAACACGTATACTAATTAAAACTAAACATATTTATAAAAAGGAGTAAACAAACAGCAAAGCAACTTGCACGCTGCCTACATGTCAATTATGAAATTAAATCGTATAACGTTTTTTCAGTTTTCAAGTCGAAATAGTAACCAATATAAGGGTAAGGGGCGTGAAGCAGCTGGTTAGATTAGAACTGAGCATTCGAGTGTGAGATGAACGGTACTTATAATACAGCAGCATTTAGCTTTCATGAACTGATAGAATGCTGACAACGATGAAGTGATTACTTTCCGCAGCCTTAAAATGTTTTAATGCGTGAACAGATTGTTTAGAATAAAATTAGGTACAGAATGGAGGAGTTGATTCATTTTCATCTAACCAAAAAAGCGGTTCATTTACGATTTAATTTAGATTAGCTATGGAAGTGGTAGGTTAATGTTTTCCTGAACGTTTGCAGCTGATTAGTTATATAAATTTACTCCACAATACAGGACACAGCAACGGAAAACTAGCAAACATGAATAAAAACTGGCATCGCGGAAGAGCAACCCCCAAGGAAAATTTGACTGTTGTGAAATTTCCCTAGCAATGAGTGGTGGGTTTTGCCGCAATTAAATGGAAACATACTAAATATTGTAAAATAATATAGTTCACTATTGCATTTCACAAAAGACACCACACTAGCGCAGCCATGGCACAAAAGGTTACTAGTACACTGTAAGTTTAGCTGTGCCTTATGGCATTTCCCATTACTTTACAATACATTGCAGCACAAGTGGCAACATATCTCAATGCGTGAGTAAAATATTTTCCATTTATTTTATATTCAGTATAAAAAACCTACATGATGTCATTTTAATGATTGTATTATAAGACCTAAGCTACCGTGCTAAGCATAATTGTCCCATGTGTATAGGGATTCCCATAGCACATGGGACAATTATGCTTCTAGCGGCAGTACGAGGGATGAATATCATTGCGTAAGTACCTCGTTGACGCGTTTGACATTTCTTGAGCGTTTTTTCAAAACGTCATATCTGCAATGAGTTACTCTCTTTGTTTACTTTCTCTTTCGATTTTTACGGCGTCACTATAACACTTTTCACTTATTTTACAGTACAGATCGAAAGACGGTGGTTTTAACTAGCATATTATGCAAAGAGTTGAGGGATAAATGTTAAAATGACCGAATTATTAACAGAAGAGAAAGTAAACGAAGAGAGTAACTCATTGCAGATATGACGTTTTGAAAAAACGCTCAAGATTTATTCATTCTACGGCGCACGCTAAACTCAGAATGCTTGTTTATTGAGATTAAAATTCTTTCTCACCTGAAGATGGCGTTACATTTATTTCCTTTATGATTCGTATGAGATTCACAGGAGTGGACTACATTTTCAATATATAATATTTGATTTTAGGTAGTCGGAAAATGAACTAACTAGAATAGCCAGTGTCAATGAGATACATGTAGATGAAGGAATATTATTGCTTTCTGGTTCGGATTATTTCCTACGGAATTTGGTTCTCTAAAAAACGGTATTCATAATTATTGTCACAAATACTGTAAATGATCAGTACCTAGGTTTCGGCGAAATATTCCCCTGAAGTGTACAGATTACCAAGCAAGCACGACGCTTTCGGAAAATTTTTAAAACTTAATTTTTGCAAACAGAGCTGCAAAACCACAGCATAAGCAGCCTTTTATGCTGGACCCAAATTTATTTAAAAACCTGTGTAAACTAAATACAAGTAGGCTATAACAGAAAAAAATTAACAGCTCGTTTACGTCAGCCATGACAACAGCAGTGAAGCAACTACGTTCAATGGTTTTTGATTACCCTGTATCGGCCACAAGGTGCTTTGAGTTATAAGGTGATTCGTCTTTGGCAGTAACTAGGTGAGGAGTGAGGTAAGCATGCAGCATACTGCGGGGAAGAAAAATGACAGCGAACAACTTTGTTTACCGCCTGAAATCTAAGCAAACATATAGAAATAGTAAACAATGTTGTTAGCTGTCGTTTCTAAAACCAACATGGCTGATCGGCGTTTTTGAGGATTGTATCACCTGAGAATAAAAACTTTGATCGGCCAAAAACAACAGAATGCCAAAATACAAGATCCTGGCGCTTCTGGAGAAAGGTGAGAGCTTCGATCGTAAACGCAGGTTTCGGCAGTCCGACAGATTTGCGTGACTGGAAGCTGCAGCAAGTGCTGAAGCGAAAGACGAGCAGTAAGGTGGCGAAATCCTTCCACAGCTTGGTGCTCGTCAAGAATGCCTTCCCTGCACATAGGGAGACGTGGTTGTGATCATAGACGACGAGACGACAATGACTGACAGGGGATCGAGTAATTCTTGTCCCGCGGGAAGAAGGCGAGCAGCGACGTAAAGTACATCTCCTACGTGAAGTTCCCACACAGTTAATTTGGTTCTACAGAAGCTACAGCTTTTTTCGCAACTTTTACCGAGTTTTACACAGCCGAGCACTCAGCTAACAAAGCTTTTACCGAGAGCTAAGTATAAATGACCTTTTATTTTGCTGAAACTTGGAAAATATATCACTGAAAATCAATAAAGCCACTTTACTGATCTATCAGTTGAAAAATTTTACTGACTGTTCAGTTGTGCGGAAATTGTCGAACTGAGTTGAGTGTGCCAAGAAGGTTAAGCAGTGGTCCGATGTTGGTCAGACATTGGTCCGACACTGGCCCAGCATTGGTCCAAGGTTGGCCCTTAATTCTTCGAATACTGATAAGTCCACCAGCTTTGACATTGGTCCAACAGTAACCCGAAGTTGATCCCACATGGATGCGACGTTGGTCAGGCTTTCTTCCAACATTGATCCGATTTAATCAACATTGATCCGATTTTGATCCAACATTGATCCGAGATTAGTCCAGCATTGGTCCACCGTTGATACACATTAGTCCGAAACTGGTCCAACATTGTTTCAGCAATTGTCCTCCATAAGTTGGCCCAATATTCAACCAACATTTTCCGACATTGGTTTACCATTAGCCAGACGTTGGTCAAACATGGGTCCAAAATTGGTTCAGGATTGGTCCGATATTGGCACATCTTTAGTTCCACATTAGCCCAATATTTGTTCGACGTTGGTCCAACAATGATCCGACGTCAGTTCAACAGAGGTCCGACATTCACTACATTGGTTCAATACTGGTCTAAAACTCTTCCAACATTAATACGACATTGGCTTCTTTACTCACGTTCCAGAATTTTCCGATTCATGGATATCTAAGATGTTCCTAGTTTAACCCATCCGGAAAACGGTTCGGAATTTTGTTGGATTTCCGCGGAATTCCGGCTGAAATGACATAACCAATTTTGAGTCGGATCCAGTTGTATCATAGGAGCCGGAACTACCGCAGAAGGCACTCAGAATTCCGGCTTATTTTTCGTCTGGATTTAGCGGTTTGTATTGGACAAAATCAAAGTTCACGGTATTACATTGATCAAGAAAAAATATAAGAATACGCTGAGATTGCATTCAGAAAGCAGAAGGAAAATAATGTAATAGGCTTTTCTGTTTGTCTCTAGCAGATCAGAAGCGGTTTTATGAACATTTGAAAGACCTCAAGAATATAATATATATGTCTTTAACTGAATAATATGGGAAATAATGAATATAGAAGCAGCAACATTTGTATTTGCGCTGAGTGAATAATAAAATACATCATTCTTTTTATCATGAGCTGGTCCTTAAAGCATATATTTTCTTCTTGGACAATTGCCCATGCATGTATGCCAGAACTAATCTCAGTTAATGTGCGTTATTAACACCTGCATAAAAGTGAAATTGATGACAAGAATGTTGAACTTATTTTAGTAATAGAGAAATTAACGCAAACTGAGTTTGCCAAGCATTCGGTCTGCTACTTTTATTTGAGATTTTTTCAAGTATATACAGCAGAATAAAATGTTCATCGAGTTTGATCAGCTTCCAGAATAATTTAACGACGTCAAAAAAGTTCCAACATTTAGGCTAGTAACACCTCGCGGCCATCACCGCCAAAAAATAAGTTCAGACAATTTAATAATCCTCTTAACCTTCTTTAGATGTTAACTTTTTGTACCGAATAAGGTGTTACCGGGTCATATTGACCCCGATTTCGAACTCACTTTTAAGACACATTTTCAACCAAATCTATATGAATTGGTACTAAATTGTTTGTTGGAGTGTAAATTTTCAGTTTTTTGGTAAATATTATCGTTTTTTACCTTATTGGTCAGTGAGAATCAGTGCCGAATGGGGTTTCCCGCTGACCAACCAGGTGAAAAATGATAATACATCGAAGACCATTTTTTATCAGCCCCTTTGGAGTAACTTTGATTGACAAAATGGGGGCAATGACAAAACATATTTATTTATTTTCTTTTTTAAACTGGAACTGTGAAAATATTTAACATTATTCCGTATACATAGTCTCATAACTCTGGCTGGTTAACGAAATCGGTCGACAAGCTGACAAAATTAGGGGCTGATAAAAACGGGTTTTCACTGTATTTACCAGAAACTGAAAATTGAAACTCTAACAAACAATTTAACTACCAGTTCATATAGATATGGTTGAAAAGGTGTTTTAAAACTGAATTGGAAATGGGGGTCAATATGACCTGCTAACACCTTATTCGTATATTTTTTTTGTACAGCCATTCAGGAATGAGCGAAAATTTCGATCTCTATTGAAAATCGTTGCTCTCCATGAAAGAGAAATAGTCAAGAAATTCTAAACTTCTAGGTGCAAAACTTAAAAAGTTATCGCATTTTGAAAGTTCATTTGGGGTCATATTGACCCCAACACCTAAAGAAAGTTAAGACAGATGTTTTCCGTTTAATTACACTATAATAATAATAATGAAAAACAGTTGCTTTTCGCCATCAATCAGATACTAATTTTTCATCTATTACTTGTACTCTTCTTCAGTGTTCATTATTAATGTTATAGTGGAATTTAACGGAAAACATATGTCTTACGAGGATTATTCGTAACATTCAACTAAGTCGCTCAAAAAGTTTTGAATTTCGTAAAGAATTATTGATAATTTATGCCTAACGTTCGTTATGCCAATTGTCCATTATGCCTAGCGTCCCTATACCTAACATATTTATACCATTTATGGAGTGCACCCTATCATTTAAAGATTTTGTAATTCACCGGGTTTCAAAACACTAGTTTGTCAGATGCACTTTTGCAGCTATTTTAGAATCTTAGTTCAGAGCTAGAAAAAGTTGATCGGAAAGCTGATGTTGATACGATCCGTAAATCTGGGCTCTCGATGACTTAAAATTTTTGATAGCACAATTTAAAAAAAAATACTCAAGCCGTTAACTTTAATGCTTCGGATGGAAATCAAATTACACATTTTCCCCAAACAACATGTTATTATACACGTGAGGTAAAAACCCGCAATGCTTTTCCCGTTCGACTGTGATTCTCAGGTTCCAACCGATTTGATTTAAATATAATTCAACGACAAATAAAGATAACCACAATCAGCAGCAGCCCGAACGGGACACAGACAACAAGACTTCATCTTTCACAGGGAATATCGAGTTTCGTATGTCCTATGCTACTCGTCAGTAACTGATACCCACTTGCTGTAACGAGAAATTCAAGCTGACATCAAATTGGCGGCAAGTAGACACAATATCCAAACAGTTCATACAACTTATGGAAACGCCTGAAACAATTGGCTTATCTCGAGTGATGTTTCGGATGTCAACTTGTAGTTCTCGTCTACCTGACAGCAAGTTGGTGTCAGCTACTGACGAATATAATAAGAAACACAAAAATCTAACTTTTCTAAGTTAGATGTTGTTCCCGCATGCGCAAACGACCAATCAGGAGCTGTTTCAATATTGAGGTTAGTACTGGATCGAATAGGCTTGCGACTACCGCCACTATCTGTCAACTAAACAGCAATCATGTGAGCAAACCTAAAATATATATCTTATTTAAACCCAGCCCAATTAGCAGTTATATTACGGTGACTTCGGACTCGAAATTAGCTGCAAGGAACAGTTGAGAATCAGAGACCCATACCCACCAATATAGAAATTTTTTTTTTATTTCGATTATAGAGGTTTTAACCTTAAGGTCATTCGCCTCTTCGGGTTAGAAATATCTCTTATGAAAAATTTCTAACCCTATGTGCGGGGTCGGGACTCGAACCCAAGTGCGCTGCGTACTAGGCAATTGATTTACCAATACGCTACGCCCATCCCCAATATAGAAAATGATTCAAAATACTCATGAGTTGCCATCGGAACCAGCATTTGTTGTAGCATTTGAACCTGAATTCCGACGAAAATAGGCCTGAATTGCGAACCATATTCCGGATGGGTTTGATATGAAAAATGACATAAGTGTAGTGTCTGTTTCTCTGCAGCTGATGGACATTCGAACAGAGGCTAACCAGCAGACAAACAGGTGTGCCATCAAGCTGCCAATCGGCGACCAACCTGGTCAAACAGAGCCAAAGATGAATCCCACCATGAAATTAAATCATTCAATCCAATTATACACCTAGCTATGCATGTATGCACATATAAATATATGTATTTATGGATGTGTTTTGGAGCACGGATAGCATGAAAACATATCGGATAAAAAAAATCCACAACCACTAGCACCGGCTGGTTCGGCCCCCGGAAGTGGTCAATGGAAAAATCAGAAGTAGGTAATTGAAATTAAAATTCAGAACCAAACACGGCTTTCGCACCACACGGATTTTGGTGGATGGAAGAAATCGGTAAGCTCACTGTATCGAAATCAAGCTGATACGGACCGAATAGTATCTACAGTAAGAGAAAAAAGAAAACAGTGATACAGTCGTGATTCGCTGGTTGGACACTTTTTAACTGGACCTCTTTTTAGGTGGGCCTCCGTAATGTCGAACCATTGTCCAACTAAAAAGTATCAGAACGTCAAAATCTCGTGTCAAATTTACTTTGACCATCAATCTGACAATATTCAGAGATGTGAACAGATGCATTTACACTGTAAACATCTCCTTTGGAAAGTTTTTGACATTTGTCAGTCGGTCCAACTAGCGAATCAAATTCGTTAGTTGGACAAGGCTGTGACCCAAACAGCGAATCGCGACTGTATAGGTATACCTATCTAGGTAATGAGCCTGCTTTCGCCTTGTTTCTATTGTCACTCTACCCATTTGAAATCATTGGTTAGAGCTACAGACACTTTATACACAAACTAGCGAAGTGTCAAAAATCAGCAAAACGAGCATAAGGGGGATGCCAGAGTGAACGCGATTCGCGACGCGACGCGATGCGAAGCGATTTTTGACAGATCGCGCGACGACGCGCGACCGAGCTCCGTTCATTTGTTTCCTGCAAAATAATACAGTACATGCCAGAGTGGAAGCGACGCGATGCGATGCACTAAGCGATTTTTTGCGCGACGCGCGACCAACCAGTACGTGCACAGGTTTTTCGCGCGAAAAGATGCTGATTTCACTTTGGTGGCAGAGGATGTTTATGTCGATGTCGAAGCACACATTGGAGCTTTCTTCCAAAGGTGTGCACTGTGGGACCAACAACCCCGCCATTAACGGCACCGGATTCTTGTGAACCAATGTTGGAAATATGTTTTGGATTAATGGTAAGTAAAATCGATGGACAATTTTTAAATTGTTATTAATGGGTACTGTGAGTGACCGACATTTTCTCAAATGTTATACTTGCTCTAAACTCTATATATTTTTAAATTTCAGACGATGTTGCAAAGAATAGGTGTAAAAAGTTGCGTGACACTTTTGGTCGCGAACTATGCAAGCTGCCGGTGTTCAGATCCGAGGATGCTGGTGAGCAAAGGAAGCTAGAACTGCTTGATATAAAACTTTCTTTGATAGCCCGCTACCCCATGTAAAGAAATCCCCTAGAGAAGCTTCGACTTCGAATTGTGCTGCAACAGACAGGATTATGTGTGGGCTTTTGAACGTTTTATAAGAAATCTTCAATCTTCATAATAGCATCTATACATCCTTCCCTATCAATGATAACATTGTGACAAATACAGAAAGCTTTGGTAGTATCTTAGGCCGTTCCTTTCAATTGGTTTCCATAGCAGTCTCCATTTAGCATTTATTGCCCCGACAGCACACTCGATCGATTTCCTTGCACTTGAAAGACTAGAATTAAAATATTCCTCTGAAATAGTGATATCTCGTTGAGCATATAGTCGCAAAACATGTTTTAACAACGGGTGAGCTTCATCATGGATATGTTTGTTTCCGGGGAGATTATTTTCTGATGGAATGCCTAGTTGTCTCGATTCAATCAAGTACTACCAAAAAAAACTTTTTGTAGTTGTAGAACATTGTCCTGGAGTGTGGCGGACATTTCACTCGAATGTGCTTTCCATCAATGCTGCCACAACAATGGGGGAAGCTCCACAAAGTCCAGTAATCTTGCGCACGTTGTGTAAATAAATGTTGGGTTAGCTGTGGCATATGAATTGGCTGAAGCTTTATCCATAATGCAAGACAGGTC
The DNA here is from genome assembly GCF_030247195.1 of Topomyia yanbarensis. Taxonomy (NCBI): domain Eukaryota; kingdom Metazoa; phylum Arthropoda; class Insecta; order Diptera; family Culicidae; genus Topomyia; species Topomyia yanbarensis. The sequence goes on along the minus strand of NW_026683394.1, from coordinate 14,280 downwards.
TCCTTAATGATTTTAGCGACCGTAGATCTTCCAATACGAAACGTCCTAATATGCCACGATATATCGTAGGGATTGTAGAATTAATGTGTGGTATTCTACAAATTCAACATTATTTTTTAAGGGGTGATTGCTTTGCAATTCGTGAAGACATACTACGATGGGGAAGGGAGAGGTCTAGCATTACCTTAGCGTGATTATAAGTTTCTCTCGTGGTTCTATGGGAGTTTTAATAACGTTGGTCCACTCTTTAGTGAGAACAACTTCAATATGGCTTAAAATGTAATCAAACGTTTCGATGCTCACACGGGTATAGTTGCGAATTTTTTTTAAATAATTTAGCAAATCTTGGTGCAGGGTGAGATACGTCTTCTCTTTTCCTATTGATCGGATGAATTCCAAAATCTTTATGGTTTCTGAAAAAGAAATCGCGTACGCATTCGGACATGAAATATTTTTCGTCTGAGCTCATTTTCACAGAAACTTTTTAGCTCGCAATCCGTTCGACACTTCAACGCAATTTTTGTTTACGTATAACGCATATGACCATCGCTTCCAGTCGCGTTCACTCTGGCTATCATGTCGTGTTGGAAATCGCACGCAGTTCGCATCGCATCGCGTCGCGTTACGCATCGCGTCCACTCTGGCTTCACCCTAAGGGTTTTGTGGGGCGGAAGTAGAAGAGGAAGCCCATGCAAAGCTTATGGGATCTTCCGTGATGACAGTTTAGATCCATGGTTGCTAGTTTTACTGTTTTTGTCTCCGCAAGTCTGTGTATAAAATATCTGTATTTAAAGCAGCGTCTGCCATCTTTTATCAACGCATTGGCTCAAATGGTAGAGGTAATAATTGAGGCGATTCGAGTTTTCGTTGCACTCAAACACAAGTATTTTAAAATTTTACGGCTATTTTTGTTTTCCTAAATGGGTTCTTATGAACTGTTGTGGATGCCAATGTATACACACTCCATCAATGGTAGTTGGTATTAGTTTGACAACCTCCCTAATAGAGCCAAAATTAGCACTTAACTCTACCTGTCGAATACAATCAGAGGGGGAACAACTTGACAGCTCCTATACAAATCGTTGAAACCACTTTATTTGGGTCTGTGGGTCTAAAATGGCGGATCAATTTTTATTCAAGAACAATTTCTAAAAAAAGCTTAAACTAGTTCACAGTGAAAATTTTCTTGTTCATTTTTTTTACTTTCAATAATTCATTTTTGAAGACTTTTTGGGCGTTTTATTATAAAAATGCATCTTTGTTCCGATGCATTATTTTTAAATGATTCAAGATTTTTTGGAATCATCAGCATACAAACAAGCGGCGCTTATACTAGTTAGTGTGCACCTTTATTTAGTCTTAAGATATTAGGTAGTAATATTTGTATTGCAATGTAAAAAACACACGCAATGATACTGGACTGTTTTGCTCCCTCTCCGATAAAAAATGAACTGTCATCACTTCTGAATTTCGTGGAAACATTTGCACCGTACATGTCGCAGCACCTATCAGTTAGATGCTCTACCTTCAGAAATAAACAGTCGAAGTCAATCCTGCCTTGTTAAATGCGAAGTGAAAAGTGATAATCACAAAGCTAAATGTATTCAAAGATTAACGACAAACTTTCGAGAATTGTCATATGCGAAAGATATTTCAAGGGCAATGGGAGAGGAAAAAGCTCACACTAGAAATCAAATCAAATCATGCATTTTATATTTTACATTCGGCACAATTTGTAATCCTTAACTTGTTTGTATTTATCTTAAATTATTACGCTGTTTTGAAATGATCATCTTGATTATCTCTTCCGAATGTAAATAAAGAAAACAAGTTCGTAAAAGACGTCACGAAATTATTTTCTCGCATAGAAATTTACAGTATCGCAATTAGTGGACGGCGTTCTATGGTGGCGACATCATTCGAAACACGGTGGTTTCAAGCAACTTAGGCTAAACGTCAAGTTGCGGGAGGGTTGAATACAATGCAGAGCTAGATGAAATTAGTATATCATTAAAAACAACATTAAAAGTCAGCTAAAGGAAAATACTTTGTCAGAATCAGATATTTTTTCCGGTTTTTATTCTAAAGGTTTTTTGGACAACTCTTATATCGAAAAGACACATCCTAATTTTTAATCCTCTAAGATTACATCCGATTTGTACTTCCTAATACGCCGCAATTAATGATAGGACGTGATCTCACAACTCAGATCCACCTACGCAGTACAACCACTCGGTGCTAAGCAGCAACCTTCCCTTTACTAACACCCCCGACCGAAAAAGAGTCGCAATAACAAATCGACTTTTAAAACATCCCATTAAACAAACTCTAAAAGCCATACCATGTTCTGTCAAACACAAAAGGACCAAAAACCAATATCCACTATCAAATTAGGGAGCATTTTGCTATCTTTCCACTATCCTTCCGCTGTCCCTTTCGCCGACTGCTGGCTGGCTGGCGTCCGGAAGCGGGAACATTCGACGTTCGGTAAATGGCACTTATCGGGCCTTTTTGCAAAAGTCCATCATCAAAATTGACTTTTCTGCGTGCGAAATCAAACCCAATTCCATCAATATCGTATGACGAACGATTTGGAAAGGTAGCGCTGCTCCTCCCCGCCCATCGGCATTCGGTAGTAGAAAACCGATCCGCCATTGTCCTTTATTCAAGCTGAGCGGTCGCTCACGCCTACTTTCCACATTCGAAAGATAAACAGTGCGGTCCTACACTTTTGAAGAATTTTATTTCAAGACATCGCCTTCTTTGATGGCATGGCGGGGAAGCCAAACGATAAGCGATTATGATATTGTTTCGGCTGTTTCGTTGGCAGGCTGAAAAGGTCCTACACTCCGGTAGATTCAATAGTGGGGATGAGTGGTAGGTTGTACAGATTGAAAAGGTTTTTAGAATTGTTTCTTCGCCGTATGGGGTGAAGTCAGTTTAAAACCTTTGTCAATTTGTCAATCTGGTTTGATTGAGCGTGAGGCGGCTGCAGTTAATTGTTAAAATGACTAATCTCTGACTAAAGTATCAGGAATCAGAATATATTGGCTTAAATGGCACGTTCCCCGGACATAGTCGGGGATTTGTGCCTTGCCGTGTGTTTTCATCATTTCCTGAGCTGAAGGATAGGACAAGGAGGTATGGGGAAGTAGAATTAGAAATTAGAAAATAACAGCACAAAACAAAAATAAACAGCAGATAAGTTAATCTCACAAGTAGTTCAACTAGCCTGCGAGTAAGCCTAAAGCTCTACACCACATTGGATAAGAAACTTTAGTATGTCTCTGAGTTTCAGTCGTCCAAACATGTTATCGTCTATGAAAGGACGGTCGACAACTCCAAATCACAGTTGCGCTACTGCTGAACAGTTGCATATCAGATGATACGAGGTTTCACAAAGATCCTATGAAAAAGACTCAGCGCGTTGAATAGTTGTCATGTGATAATTGAGTTTACAGCGGCCGGTTAAAGCCCTAGTCAGCATGCCGCAGTGGAGATTCGAAAAATGTAGTAGATTTTTCTAAATCACTGGGCACGGTTGTTCGAGAAACGCCTTTGTTTGGCGACACGTTTGTAGATTTCTACGGTGCTCGAACGAAGCCCAGGACCGTATTTTTTCCTTTATCCAATCTGTCGAAATTGGCGGGACGGGCTCAGGACCAACGAAGTCAATCACTGCACCTGCCCTGGCTAATTCGTCAGCCCATCCATTTCCAGTAATACCAGAATGTCCAGGCACCCAGACAAGGTAGAAAGTGTTGACAATGCTTAGTTCTTCGATTTGGTTTCGGCACGCGATCACTAGCTTGGACCGGGATTTGTCTGAGCTAAGGGCCTTGATTGCAGCCTGACTATCGGAGCAGAAGTTTATAACTCTGTCGGACAAAGTCAGTTGAAGGGCCGATTGCACCCCGCACATAATCGCCAAGATTTCTGCTTGGAATACAGTACAGTATCTACCTAGTGTTTGAGATTGTTCTAATCTCATTTCACGACAGTAGACACCAGCACCAGCATGTCCCTCCATCAGAGAACCGTCAGTGTAACAGACCACTTGCGTTTGTTGTTGTATTTCCATATAGCCAGACAACCACTCCTCTCGAGAGAGAATCTTCACATGTAATATCCTGTAAAGAAAACTTCATGTGAGTGTAATATCGCTGGAAGCAAGAATATCGTCACCCCATGTAACCATTTGTGACCACAATCGTGTATGACAAGATCAACATGGTTACTGTTCCAAAGCCCAGTAACCTGCAGTATGTATGCACATGTTAGTGCTTCTTATTTAAGATGTATGTGTAATGGTTTGATATTTAGAAGTGCCAAAAGTTCGTCTGCACTGCCCGAAGGCCATGCACGCTTTCTTGACTCTGAACTCAATGTGAGCAGACCAATTCAGTTTGGAATCCAATATGACTCCAACGTATTTGACTTGATCTGCACACAGCAGCTCAGAATCAAAGAACTGCAAGGGACGAACCCCGGTTGTTATTCGTTTCTTCGTGAAAAGAACTATTGAAGTTTCGCTTGGGTTAACTGATAGTTTAACTTGTCGACACCACTGTTCGACAGCTCTTATGCCTGTTGCATTAAGTCAAAAATTGTTCCGATGCAAAATCCAGTAATTAGTATTTGGTAATCGTCAGCAAACCCGTAGGTTGGAAATCCAAGCTCATTGAGTTTCTTCAACAAGCCGTCAGCTACTAAGTTCCATAACAAAGGTGACAGAACGCCGCCCTGAGGACAACCACAAATACTCAACTTCCGTATCTTAGCCTGTCGCAGTGACGAGCAAATTATGCGGTTACTAAGCATTGCGTTTATCCAACCTGAGATACATGCAGGTATCCCATGACCGCGCGTCGCTTCCAGAATAGACTGGAAGGACACATTATCGAAAGCACCCTCAATATCTAGGAATATACCCAAGCTAGATTGCTTGAGCGAGAAAGCTTTCTCAATGTTGTAAACAACATCGTGAAGCAGAGTGATCGTAGATTTCCCACACTGATATGCATGTTGCATTTTGTGCAGTGGATATTCAACTAAACTAACGTTCCTGATGTGATGATCGATTATCCGTTCCAAAGCTTTCAGAAGAAAAGAACTTAAGCTGATAGGCCTAAAACTCTTGGCTTCTTCATAGCTTGAGCGCCCCCCTTTGGGAATAAAACTAACAGTTATTTCACGCCATGCTTTCGGGATATACTTGGTAGCGAGACTGGAAAGCATAATCTTTTTCAAGACATGTTTGAGAATATCAAATTCCTTTTGTAGTAGCACGGGAAGTATTCCATCTTATCCGGGTAATTGGTATGGAGCAAAGTTGTAAACTGCCCACTTGACCGATTCAGTGGTAAACAATGTGCGTGCCCACGATACAACCTGGAAAGTGTGCGTCAAAGAGACAATCAAGAACATCTTTTTCGTCCGTCAAATAAATATCATCTCCGGTTTTTAAGGAGTTCATCTGAAAATCTTTCGATTTCGAGAGAATTTTATTTAACCTGCAAGCTTCGTTCAGACTAGAGACATTAGTGCATAGGTTTTGCAAAATTTCTTATACGCACTACGAGCTGACCTGAAAGCCCTGGAATCATCACGCTGACGCTGGTTCCAAGCTCTTCTCATACCCTTCTTCATTCTTTCAAGCTCAGCCCTCCACCAAGGGGTTCCGCTAGTCGTTTTAACAGTACGAAGTGGACAAGCTTCTTCGTAGGATGCTACTATGAATGAGTTTATCGTATCCACGACGTCATCTAAGTTGTCTAGTTGACTAATTGTTGGAAAATATCCATTAGTCGCCCAATTTTTCAAAAAGAAGTCCCTGTTTGTAGATTTAGGATTACGATATGTTATCACATTAAAGGTGACATCAAAATGATCAAAAATATATATTTATGTGCGAATCAAGACGGTTCAGTTTCATTTGGAACCTGCCAATTTCTCAGCTCAAGCAAAATTCTATCAGAGCAAAGCGTTATGTCTAACACCTCCTCCCTCCCAGACCTCGCAAAAGTCTCAAATGGTGGGATGAGCATTCGCATCATAAATTGGTCATTCCACGCTAAGTGATCAAGGCACGTGTAACCGGCCTTCACGGATTTGAACCAAATTTGGAGGAATAGTTCATCTAGGGCCCATGTATAAAAATCCCAAATTTTCGTGAATCACATCATGGGCCAAACGGAGCACCCTCCGTTTTGACAAATTGCCCACACCCTTGATTTGCATTTGACCATATCTTCGGTTCTATTTATTCTAGATTCAAACCGTAAGATGGGTTTTGAAGAGAATTGTTCAAGGTGTCTAAAAAAATATTGATTTTCGGCGGCAGTGCTGCCAACTATACGATTTTTTCAGTTAAGATTTTTTCTCTCAATACATATATTTTAATTTTAAAAATTTTAATGACATCGTGCTCCTCAGACATTTTTACATAAAAACATTTATAATCTCAATATAATTCGAGTCTATCCGTTTTGAAGCAAAAAATCGCAATCTCCCATATAAAATCGCCAACACACAACAGTAAAAAACCTGCTTGAGTATTCTGAGTTCACACATAATTTATCGTGAAGTAGACGAGAAATGATAAAAATTACGATTTTGGTTTACTTCTAGCAGATCAGGGTCGATTTTCTTTAACGGCGCCGGTGGTTGAGTGGTAAGCGTGACCGCCACTCATTCCAGTTGGCCTGGTTTCAATTCCAGCCGAGTTCTTTGAAATTTTTTGATGTGAAAACAATCTGTGGTCACGTCTTCCTTCGGAAGGGAAGTAAAACTGTTTGTCTCTGGTCCATGAGTTGATGGATTGATGGCTAGTCCAGATAGTGGATACACCTTTCTGTCGTCGGTAAAGAAGAAGTAGAATCCAACTTCTATACTTACTAACAAATATCCTGCTCCCGTGATTCTTATGGAATGCGCAGTAGTACATACGGCTTCTAGCTAAAGCAAGTATCGGACTAACCATTCCTGCCCTTTCCTTTCGCCATCTACGTTCGGGCCTGGCCGGTGCGTGCTCTATAAAATTCTCCTATAATGTTTACAGTAATTGAAAAAGGTAGTCAAGGACAGTCTAAATTGGTAGGGTTTATTGGCCTTCAATATTAAGCCGATTCGTCATGTATATATCAAAAATTACTTCAGCCACCAATTATTACCATAGTTAAAGGCCATGAGCGCGGAGCGAACATACGAACGGAGTCGTAGCGTGTGAAAAATAAGGGTTACACACCGTTTATTTTTCAAAAGATCAAATTTGTTATTACTTTATCTGAAAGTAGAACTTCTTGAGAATATTTTTCTAAATTTCAGGTAAAAATAGTAAGCAGCGTTTTACCTGAAATCGGCGGCGCTGCGCACTCCTCTATGAATGTTAGGGTTACCAACCTAATTTAGACCCCTACATATTTTGGACCCTATTAATGTATTTGCCTCCTACACTGCCAAGTTTCTCTGAATTTGTTTGGTTTGCTGCAGCAATTACATTCCTTGGGTTGTCTACTAACTTTCAATATCATTAGTTCATCTCTAATTGTTTAAAATTAAACAGAATCCACAGTTTTCAAAAATATCACCGAAAACGTTTCATGTTTCAACGATAGCCAAGAGGAACCGGTGGAAATGATACATTTTCAAATTGGATTGAAATGTACAATTATAATATTTTTCATCGATTTAATTAGTTTGTCTGATTTGGTATTATGGTATTATTACGTGTTTGAAAAGATTTCTTCGTAATGTTTTATCTAAAAAATCTTAAATAAATGATGTTCACAATATGTCTTAAAAAATTGATATCAACTTATTTTGAACTCCCCTCGATTTTCTTTCTTGATAGCTATTTGTTTATCGAGTTAGAATAAACAAAAAGTGAAAATTTTCGTAACGGTAGGTCGCCTGTTCTTTTTGGTCAAATTATTTAAAAATGTTCAAACCAATGGATGTCGAAAATCAAACGATTGAGGAACATTTCATTGAAGACCATAACCAAAGAGGAGACTTCTGAAATCCACGTTGAAGAACATTTGTAGTTCGAATTTGTTGAATTCAACGAACTATATGTTGACAAATCTAAGAGACATATCACAGCTAAATAATGATTATAAGAGTGTGCTTGCTGAATTCTTAGAATCGCCTGAAATACTCACACAAACAGGAACATCACGATTCATACGACGTTGTCCTGCTGTTTTAACGTTGCACCGAACAGTTGAATACCACAAGGCGAAAACTGAAGAAAAAAAGAAAGCAAAGGAGGAGAAAAAAAGAAAAACTGAGCTTAGAAAGAATAACAAGAAACCACCTCATAAACAAAAGAATTAAAAATTAATATTTAGTACAAGAAGATTCCTAGCGAACTTTGAACCTTGATTTATCATCCGCTTGAGGATGTTACTACATAATACTGCTACATATGAATTGTTACACGAAATATATTATTGTTAACTCTATTGCATAACATTTAATGCTGCTTTGTTAAGTCTGCAGTAACCTAATTGTACCGAAAGTTTCTCTATTTTCCATATAAAGATTAATGTACCATTTTTGATTGGCAGTCACTGATTTGCTTATGTTCTTCTTTCATGCATTAAATATACTGCAAGTCAGTAAGTCAGTTTAGTAGACAAAACTTCACTGTTTCCAAAATATATTCAGTCACATTCAGTGTCTCCGAAATATGCTTGGAACACTGTCCAAATTAGTGTGGAAGGGTCCGAAATGTTAAAAATTCATGCTGTGAAGAAATGTCACTTTCGCGTTTATGTCAATGTATAAAACATCCATTGACAGTTTTCTTTCAAGAACAGTAATTTTGGAGCAGACTCGTGCATGTATTGCATTAAAAAACATAGGCAAGCAAATATTTTTTGACGTTCACGTAATTTCACTTCCTCTATGGGTCCAAAATTGGTTGGTTACCCTATACTCGATTATCTCAAACTGGCGTTTATCCGAAAATGGTTTTTCCGTGATCACGATTGCCGAAAAACCACTCAACCGATTTTCTTCATTTTTTTTTTTTTCAATTCATCGTAATTAATTTTACTCGAACTTCAACGATTCCTTTTTTATACATAAATTTTTGTTTTGTGGATTTTTGAATGCTATTTTTAGAGTATAAAACAGAGATTTTTTAGGAAAAACGTTCCCGAATGCAGAAAAAAATATTATTTAATCAACCAATCGTTTAAGTACGAAGAATACTCATATGGTAATTGATTTTTTTGATTTTTGGGATTTTATATGATCTATTAGTCTAGTTAATCGTGATCACCGCAAACTTCTTAAATAAAAAAGGGTATCGTGGATAAAACCATAACTCCGCCAATTATCAATATATTTTTATAAACTTATGCTTGTTCATTTTACTGAAAAATACACTACCCAAACTTAGTTTATGATAAAGTTAAAGATATTGAAGTGTATTTTGAATTAAATAGTGTAAATTTGGTTATAAATCACTGACACTTTATCGAATTGTTGGCTATTTTCCGTAAATTCCAAGAGAAACGAAAGCAATAAAATTGAAAAAAACGGATAGGTATTCTAGAGCTAATCAGTTATAAACTTAGAACAGAAAACTAGGCCTTAGATTTCCTTTCGATCAAGTCTATGTGAGCCTGACTACTCTTAATTTTCCGTTCTAAGTTTATAACTGATTCGCTCTAGAATACCTACCCGTTTTTCAATTGCATTGCTTTCGTTTCTTTTAGTATTAAATTTGCCGAAAATAGCCAACAAAGTCGAAACAATAGAACCTTGCAGCAATTAAAACATAGTAACATACAAATATGACACTTGGTAAGCTCATTTATAGAATAACACTGCGAGGCCTAAGCATAACATGCACACGCAAAATTAAATAGCGGGACTAACCGCATTTGTGCCACATGATCCCCGTCATTGATGCCCGGAAAAAGTCGAACATTAAGATTTTTAGATGAAAAATAATGTGGTACAATTCTTCCTTATTAATCGATATTTGTACAACATCCTTTTTTTACGATGGAGAAGACCTTTACGTCCTAGCCCAGTACACGTGCTATTGGTAGGGTCCAATCTACCGCACGGGGTGCACTGGGGGCGTGTCGGGCTCGAATGGTGACGCTGCCATTAATACCGACTAAACTCCATTGGGCTCCGCCATCGTTCCTCCCAGGAACTACCTCTCGGTATTACTTCTGAGGGGATGGCTGTACTTAGTGTACTCATTCACTCTCACTCACGCGTTCATACGTCCTGTATGAGGCTTACTTGGGTGCTCTCTCTATCGCACCTTGATTCACTCTCAAACACTCCCACATGAGGCTGACTTTTGTGCTCAGCTTTTTCGTTCCTTGCGAGGCTGACTTGTGTGCTCACCTTACTCATTCCTTACTAGGCTTACTTTTGTGCTCGCCCCACCCATACCATGTGAGGCTGACTTGGGTGCTCACCCTATCATCTGATTCACTCTCGATCGTGCCACTCTATTGTACCTCTATCACTCCCCCTGGCATCCCATGTGGGACATTTTTCACTTCTGACATATCATGTGAGGCTGACTTTTGTGCTCACCTTTTTCATTCCTTGCTAGGCTTACTTTTGTGCTAGCCTCTACCATACCCTTAACATGCCGTGTGAGACTGACTTGGATGCTCACCCTTTCACTCCTCTGCCACGCCATGAGGCATCGATAGCTAAGTTCCAACATACTACGCTACGATCCTCCCGTCTTGGCATGAGGCAGTCCACTTATACGCATATACACTCACTCTTCTGTCTTGCTTCGGGGTGGCTGGGTTTACCCCTTACGCGGTTGCCATTCGCTGCGCCAAACCTGCCTCGGCATGAACAGACCATTCACTCCCTTTTTTGCGCTTGGCCTTTTTCGCTCCAGCTAACCAATCACTAGTTAGCCGTGCCCGTCGTCTGTTACTCGGTTCGCCAGATTACCTGTAGCCTACAGGCAATCTGGATGGTAGCAGCCGAGACTGCGTTCCACTTCTCCACCGATTGACACATCCGCTGAATAAGGGTATCAGGGGTTGTGTCCCAGCCACAGACGTCAAGCATTGCTCTTCTTTCGACGTCGAACCGATGACATACGAACAGTATGTGTTCGGCAGTTTCGTCTACACCCGGGCAGACTGGGACGTGCCCGAACCTGTGGAGGTACTGTCGGAAACAGCCATGGCCTGACACGAATTGAGTCAGGTGGAAGTGAACTTCCCCATGGGGTCTTCCCACCCAGCTCGATATGCTAGGTATCAGCCGGTGGGTCCACCTACCTTTCGAGGAGTTGTCCCACTCACGCTGCCATCTGGCGACCGAGGTCACCCTGGTGCGCTCGCGGGCTCCCCTATTTCCACGTAGCTCGAAGCACTCCTCATCTTCCCGAATGACCAGCCCGACTGGCATCATGCTCGCTATCACGCAGGATGCATCGTGTGATACCGTGCGGTAGGCAGATATCACTCTGAGGCAGATCACGCGGTAGGTGCTCTCCAGTTTCTGTAGGTGACTGGTTACCCTCAGTGCTCTTGACCATGACGGTCCGCCGTACCTGAGGATAGATACGGCAACGCCTGCCAGTAACCTACGTCTACTGGCGCACACCTTTGAGCTGTTGGACATCATTCTCGATAGAGCCGCAACAGCAGTCGACGCTCTCTTGCATGTATAGTCGACATGGCTGCCGAAGGTCAGCTTGTCGTCTATAATGACTCCGAGAGACTTCAGACTTCGCTGTGAAGTGATCGCGACTTCTCCCACATGGATAACTGCATGTTGTGCCGACTTGCGGTTGTTGACGATAACTACCTCCGTCTTATGATGAGCGAGCTCCAGGCCTCTCGCGCTCATCCATTCCTCCACCGTTCTGATCGCGTGTTCTGCGGTTAGTTCTACCTCAGGAATTGACTCCCCGTAGACCTCCAAGGTTACGTCGTCGGCAAAGCCGACGATCTTGACCCCAGGAGGGAACTTCAGTCTCAGAACCCCGTCATACATGAGGTTCCATAGCACCGGGCCTAGGATCGAGCCCTGCGGGACTCCGTCGGTAATCGGAACCCTTTTCTGACCGGCATCGGTCTCGTATAGCAGTACGCGGTTGAGGAATTAACATTCCAGGATCCGGTACAGGCCCACCGGTAGGCTAAGCCGGTGTAACGAGAGCGCGATGGCATCCCAGCTTGCGCTGTTGAATTTCTGCCTTTTCCATCTATCGGGGAAACGGCACTTGTCAAGGCATCTCTGCATAGCTAGCCTGAACATGTTCGGGTTCGCTATGATCGCTGCCTTGAGAGCGTTGTTTGCAAATCCATCCGGCCCTGGAGCTTTGTTCATTGCTAGCGATTTAGCCACTGCGAGTAGTTCTTCATTCGTCACTGGAGCCACCATTTCGGCCGTGCCCGCACTGTCTCGTAGTGCAGGTGGCCAGGGGCTTGTGGCTCGAGACGGGAAGAGTACTTCGATAATCGTTACCAACCGGTCCGGAGACCGTTCTGGGGGTGAAGAGCCCCCTTTGGTCTTGGCCATCACAATCCTGTAGGCGTCACCCCACGGATTCGCGTTGGCATTCTCACACAGGTTGTCGAAACACGCTCTCTTGCTGCTTTTAATGGCCTTGTTAAGGGCCAATTTCACAGCTCGAAACACTTCACGGCGGTTCTCTCTTGCATCCTCGGCGCGAGCTCTTTGCATCCTACGTTTAGCTCTGATGCAGGCTGATCGTAGAGCTGCAATCTCGGCACTCCACCAGCATACCGGGCATCTGCCGTTTCTTGGCAGTGTTTTTTCTCGGCATAGTGACGTCGCACGCGCGTGATAGAACAGCTACCAGCGCATCCCCGCTTAGACTGTCGGTGTTGGCCTCCAGTCCCAGGGCCGCGGTGAAAGCTTCGCTGTCGAAGTGATTAGACTTCCACCCACGTACCTGACAGGGATCTCCCGCCCTCGGATGCTGCACACCATAGTTGATCATAAAGCGGATTGCTAAATGATCGCTATGGGTGTAGCCTTCGTCTACCCTCCATTCCATGCCTGGAGCCAAAATCGGAGAATACTGAAACTGAGTCCATTTTGCAAACATCGACAAGCACCGGTAATCTTTGTTCCACTCAACTTCATTGCTACATTTGTACTAAATTATGCAAAAAAAAATCAATCTATTAAAACTCGATCTCACTGTCATTATCATTAGCTACTTCTATAGGGTCACTGTCACTGGCCAGTATCCTTGCATTATTTTGTCTCAACGCCTCCTCTAAGCAGCCGGATTGACCGGAGGAGACAACAATAATCAATTTAAAATAATTGACAATCGAAATTGTATTGATGGTTCATTTGCAGCATGCTGTAGAATTCCAATTTTTTTTGGTCCTTTCCGGCTACACATAAGTCTGTTTCGGTTCATTCGCTCTTTGCCCTGTCGAACTCGGCTCGGAGACAAAATTAACGAAATTCGAGTGCTTCCTCGGGCGAAAAATTAATGCCATTAAAAAAACAGGAATTATCTAGGACTAGCCGGGCGGCAACGGTGCCCGGTCCGGACGGACGTCGTATTGCAGCCGACTTTGGCCGGGTTGGAAATGAAAAATTAAATTTCGTCTATACACACAACTGGCGAACCGAATCGGTCGGATCGTTGGCAGGCGCAGGATTCGACTGCCACCTAGTTTGATTTTAAACAAATGATAATGAAAGAAAAATACAATTTTTCTTCCCGTTCGACACTCGGCGGCACTGGGCAACGATAGAATATGTGCTTTTTCCATTCATTTATATTATTGGCGAGCAATCGAAAATTGGGTGTCGGGCTGAACGGACAGACGAACCGACAGTCGTACGGCGATTTTCGGGTGTGAAACGGAAGGAAAAAGCAGCTGAAATAAGCAAATTTAATTAAAAACAGTACTCCGTGTTTGCTTTAGATTTGCCGCTGCCCCGGCTCGGCTTTCGGATCGGTCGTTGGCCGCACCAGTACTGGGCTGCACGGAAGGGAAAACTGTCGATTTGTGTTTGTGTAGAGGAGGGAAATTGAAAAATTGTGAATTGTTGAGCTTTGCCAAGATGGGGAAGACGTGGGGCGGGGCCGGTTTAATCCCTTATGGAGCGAATCTTAAAGGCGAAAGATTCTCGCATTCGATGTTGGCAATCATTGGAAAGTGGCTGGCTAGTTTCGGGAATGGGAGGCGGCCATCAATTCCAGTGGCAGCCGTGTGCACGGGGGCCTCCGACCTCCAGCACGAGAGAGTAGAACTTTGACCTCGCTGATTTGCTTTC